>NC_092716.1:100873633-101016620 GCF_047496885.1 Scyliorhinus torazame | reverse complement strand
ACCTGGAGCACAGGGTCACGCCGATGAAAAGGAGGTTTAATTTACGTTGACGTGAACGGTCATCACGTCGACGGGACTCCGGCCCATCCGGAAGGGAGAATATCGGCAGGCCAAAAATCGGCTGCCTTGCGCAGACCAGTGACATTCTCCGATGGCAGCGGCGACATTAACGCCCCGCCGACTTTTCTCCCTTCGGAGACTTCGGCAACCGGCGGGGGCGGGATTCACGGCGGCCAACGGCCATTCTCCGACCCTCTGGGGGGTCGGAGAATGACGCCCATGGCGTCTGTTATTATACCATGTAATATAGTAAATTAGCAGCCAATTCCAATGCAATTCAAAACACTAGCTTCAATGCTGGGAACTGATGTAATGGCATTGAGTATCAATTTCATTACGTGAGCTGACCACAAACTCACTGAAACAGATCAAAACGTGTGAACTCAACTGGTAGATAACAGAAACAATTGGCGCGGTTCAGCGACCCCATTGTGCCTGGCCTGGATTTGGGGGCAACGGGTGAATCACGCCACAAATCAGGCTCCTCTCCAGGCGCTGGGCCGATCGGAGTCATCTGACTCGGTCCGCCCGGTGCGTTCTCACTGGGCGAGATTCGGGACTGGATATTTGAATGAACCTAATGGGTCACTTAAATACCTGGACACCGGATTAATCCGACGCCCAGGGCTCAACTGCCGTGCTGCAAGGCCTCACCAGGGCTCCGTTTAGTAATGGTCTACACAAATGTGTGGGCCATGGCATTTTCACAAGTTTCCCTCTGGCATCTGGCTTGATCAGCAAATGACATCTGCTGTGGCCATAATAATGGGGCATAGGTTGGCATGGAGGAAATGAAAGGCCAGAGAGAGTGGGTGGAAGGCATGAGTGGCATGTTGGGACGTGGACAGTGTGTTGGTGGTGAGGGGGTGTTAGGGTTTGAGAGCTGACTTATTGTTTTACTGCCTTTTTGTTCACAACCGGGACAAAGTCCCAGAGCACTGAAGCAGGTCTTTTAAGCAGCCTGCCTTGGCACCAGATAGCCTTTGTGGCTGCCCCCCCCCAAAAAAATCAACCTTCTCGGGCACTTTCTCCCAAGTTGGGTTTGTAGAGTCGGCAATTATCCTGACTAATTCGGTCCTAAAAGTCAGAATTACATTCAGTCTCAGGCTAGCTCCAAGTGGCATCAGATCCTCCACACAAAGTGAGCCACATCATATTGCCAAGCTTTGCGAATACAAGGATGGCTGATGGTGGAATTGGTCGTACACATTGCTTCAGTATGGGATGTCATCTGAGACCGGTTTTAAGGTGATTTGGAGGGATGGTGTAATATCTTGTCCAGCTCAAAATGTCATCAAAATGAAATAAAATGACATAGGCCAGGTATAAATAAAATGGGATTTTCCGGTCTCCCAGCCCTGTCTTTCCCGGCAGTGGGAGGTGATGCGCCATTCACTGGCGGCGGGATTCTCTGGGCGCGATTCTCCACTCCCGCGCCGGTTGGGAGAATCGCCTGGGCCGCCAAAATTTCCCGGGACGCCGGTCCGACGCCCTCCCGCGATTCTCCCAAGTGGCGGGAATGGCCCGGTCGAGTTTCGCGGGCCGCAGGCCGGAGAATCGCCGGAGACACCGAAAATGAGCAGCCAGGCCAAAACGGCGGGTTCCCCCCCGGCACCGTCCACACCTGGTCGCTGCAGTCGTGAATGGTGCGTGAACGCTGGGGGGGGCGGCCAGTGGGGGGGCGAGGGGGGATCCTGCACCTGGGGGTACCTCAAATGTGGGGTGGCCCGCGATCGGTGCCCACCGATCGTCGGGCCGTCCTCTCTGAAGGAGGACCTCCTTCCTTCCACGGCCTTCTTGCGGGGCGGACTTAGAGAGGACGGCAACCACGCATGCGCGGGTTAGCGCCGGCCAACCCGCACATGCGCGGATGACGCCCGTTATGCGGCGCCGGCTGCGTCATCTATGCGGCGCCGCCTTTACGCAGGCGACAAGGCCTGGCGCGTGTAGATGACGCGGTCCCGATCCTGGCCCATTGTCAGGGCCTGAATCCGTCGGGAACGGGGCCGTTTCGCGCCGTCGTGAACCTCAACGTCGTTCACGACGGCGCGGCCACTTCGGCGTGGGAGTGGAGAATCCCGCCCTCTGTTCCCGCCGCTGTCAATGGGAATATCCCATTGAAGCTACTTTACACCACCGGTAAACCCACGGGCGGGGACGCGCTACCAGCAGCACCAAAGAATCGCTCTGCCAGCGAAGGGATGGAGAAATTTAGCCACTGTAGCTTTTATCCTTGTCCCTGCTTCTTCAGCAGAAGCATCTGACATGGCCCAAACACACATCTAAAAGACTGGATCCTTCATGATATACAGAAAAGTTGTCAAACAATTATTCATTCAACAAGTTCGAAAACATTGAAATAATGTTAGTCAGAAGCCATCAGAACGCACCTTGTTTTCTGGGAGAGCTGATTTTACTTCCACTTCAGTAGTTTCAGGCACAGAGCTCACTCCAGGCTGAGGGACTACCTTCCCCAGGCTTTGTTTCAACCAACCAAACACACTGCAAACCATGTGGTAAAATTGAGACAAAATAGGAAAACTGATTTAGTTCCAAATTTTATTTTGTATACCAATGGGTCTTTAGAATGGGATAAAAGGACTTCTGGTGACGGTGGGCGGGAGGCAGCCGCACACTGGAGGGCTCCCGCTCGGGAATAGTATTTTCAGGGTTTTAATGGCCGGTCCCAGGGACAACGGAGGCTGAAAAAGCTGTAAGAAGGCACAGTGAGGAGAAATGTCCAAGTTTGGGGAAAGAACGGCCGTGAAGAAGGGGGTTAATGAAAGTCCGCCGGTGAGTGGAAAAGTCAGCGCAGGAACTGTAAGGAAAGCAGAGGCTGGAGCACCAGGGGAGGCCACATCGCTCACAGCAGAAGAATTACCAAGGTGATGGCTGTGGAACTTGAAACACAGTTCACAAAGCACATGGAAGCGATGAAGGAGGAGATGGGGGCATCATTGAAAGTGCTGGTGGAGGAGGCGATTGCCCTGGTGAGGGCGGCGGTATCAAGCGCAGTGGCGGAGGTGCAGGGGTGTGATCAACTCACTTCAATGGGGAAGGAGTTGCGGAAGGTGACAGAGACCAACAAGGGTCTGCGAGCCAAAAATGGAAGACCTGGAAAACAGATCCAAGCGGCAGAATCTGAGGATTGTGGGTCTGCCCAAAGGGATGGAAGGCCCGAGGCCGACGGAATATTTTGCCACGATGTTGGCGGAGTTATTGGGGGAGGGGAACGATCCCTCTCGATACGAACTAGATCGGGCTCATCGGTCGGCCGTGGAGGCCTGTACCAAAGGCGAGTGAGCCGCCAAGAGTAGTAACTGTGTTTCCGTAGGTACAGGGGAAGGAGAAGGTCCTGTGCTGGGCAAAGCAGAAGCGGGTGGTGCAGTTGGCTGGAGCTGGTCTACACATATACCAGGACTTTACAGTGGAGCTGGCGAGGAGGCAGGCGGCCTTCAGCCGGGTGAAGAAGGCACTGTACATCAGCAAGGTGCAGTATGGCATAGTATATCCAGCTAAGTTGAGGGTGACCTACAAATCCAAGGGCTTTTATTTTGGGACAGCGGAAGCGGCGGAGGAGTTTGCGAAGGCAGAAGGGCTGTGGCAGAATTGAGAAATGGGACTGAGAGCGGGTCGTGCACCGATGTATTCTCATGTAACTTTATTTTTTCACTGCATGTTGGTGTATGTATTAAATGAGTCGACGCTGTATATTTGGACAAGGGAAGAGTTGGGACTTTCATTTGCAATGGTGGTTCTTTGGGGCTTGGGTATGTATGCTGGGGTGTGTGCTAAAGGGGATTTCTTGGTTTTCCTACGATCGGGCAAGGGGAAAGGAGACCCGGGCGGGGGCCTCCACGCTGGCCGTTTAAGCCGGCCAGTGAACGGGAGTGAGGTGAGGGGAGGGGGTGCAGCCATCGGAGCCTGGTAGAACAGGTTTTGGTGCGTCTAGCTGGGGTGAAAAGTTGGTGGAAGGAACTGAGGTTGGGGGAGGAGTTTACAAGAGGAAGTGGAGGGGAGGAGTCTGGGAGGGGGTGGGGGGGGGTGTCTACAATTCATGGGTGCCACGGTACTCTTCCGGGGATTGGATGACTTTGAATATTAGGGGGGCGGAGGTTGTGGGAGGGGGGGGACTATATATGTCAATGGTGACAATAGGCGATTCCTGATTCCTTTTTCTTTTTCTCCTTTCTTTGCCTCCTTGGGAGGTTTTGTTTTATTTGATGCTTATATTGTCATGCGGGGCGTTGTTTGGGGGTTGGCGGGAGGATGGGATTGTTGTTGTTGATAAGGGGATTGACATTGTATTTGTTACCATTTATTGTTTGTTGGTGGGATGTAAATTTTGAAGAAAATGTGAAAATGGAGAATAAAAATATGGGATAAATTGCATTCCACAGGCAAAACCCAAGTTCAGTTGCATATAATTCGGACTTCAAAACCTACATCACATTTCCACTTTTTCCAGTATCCCACTTCTTTCCCTAATTCAGTACCACTGCTGAAGTCTTCATTCATACTTACCGCATCTCCAGCTTCAACATCTCCCAACATTCTCCTTGCTGAATGGGATACAACTCCTTAAATACCAGGTCATCCAAAAACCTGCTGTCCCTTTCTATTGGCACAGTGGAGATGTGGGGTAAGGCATGTTCACAAATCACTACACATAAATTCATTCAAATGATTTAGGGGCACAGTGGTTAGCACTGCTGCCTCACAGCTCCAGAGTCCCAGGTTCAATTCTGGCCTCGGGTGACTGCCTGTGTGGAGTTTGCACTTCCTCCCCGTGTCTCCATGGGTTTCCTCCGGGTTCTCCGGTTCCCTCCCACAGTCCAAAGATGTGCAGGTTAGGTGGATTGGCCATGCTAAATTGCCCCTTAGTGTCCCAGTGTCCAAAAGGATAGATGGGGTTATTGAGTTATGGGGATAGAGTGGAGGTGTGAGCTCAAGTGGGGTGCTCTTTCCAAGGGCCGGTGCAGACTCGATGGGCCATTTGGCCTCCTTTGGCACTGGAAATTTTATGAGTCTATGATCCACCTTGGGAACAGTAGAGATATGGAAGAAGGCATGTTTACAAACCACTACACATAAATTCATTCAAATGATCTACCTTTTATAAAAGCACTCGTTCTAAACAAAAATGTGAGCTTTATTTACCTGCTGCCACTAGCAGATGAGTGAGGCATTTCAACCGTCTTGACTGTGGGTGCAGTGTCTGCAGGGGGTTCTGCCTGGTGGTCAATAGTTTCTTTAGGAGTCTCAGTTACCACAACGACTTCCACTTTAACTGCAGGAGCAGGCGCAGGCTCCGGTTTAGCTTCAGGCTCAGGTTTAGCTTCAGGCTCAGGCACTGACAAATAAGGGAAAAACTCAGATTCTAAGAACAAGCGACATGCCAAACTCATTGTTCAAACCCTGACATTGTATTAAGTAGTCCTTACAGCACAGAGGCAGACCATTGTGCTGGTGTTTATGAGCCACAAGGGGACAAAGTCTCAGTCCTGAAGAACATTGTCATTGATCTGTGGGAATTGTTCTGGAGTTCATTAGTCATGGCTAATTATGCTTGAGGAACATCAACTCTCTCCCAAGCTAGCTGAACAAGGTTAGGATATTGTGAAAGTCAAATGAACTAGTCCTCATTAATTCAGGATGTACTTCCATTAATCTTCTGATCCATCTCTCCCTTTCTCTCTCTATCTGCCCCCTACAGTTGATTCATTCTTTCCATTCCCCCTTTGCGCATCTCTTCTGCTTCCCCCAACTCTGTCTCTTTGACACTTAGATGCAAAGTACAGATGAAGAAATGCAGGGAAGTTCATGCCAATATTGATGGAATGAAGTAATCTTGTTCATGGCATGTAAAACTTTCTAGGATTTAAACCGAACTGAGAAGTACAGATCATTAACTAACAATGAGTTATCACGCATAATTTTAAAAATGACTTAAATTCAGCATATTTTTCTCACCTGGCAACTAGATGACACTTAGATTTTGATAGTACTACCAATTTAGAGTTGTATGTTGGTCTTAAGTGACATTTATGGATTTTATCTTAACCACTGTTTCAAATAGTTTGGTTTGAATTTTTGCTATGTGCGATAATTTACAGTTCATAACTTCATAAGGTATGGGAGCAGAATTAGGCAATATGGTCCATGGAGTCTGCTCTGCCATTCGAACATGGCTGACCTCATCCTGGCCTTAACTCCACCATCCTGCCCAATCTCCATAATTCTTCAACTCATTACTAATTAAAAATCTGTCTAACTCCTCCTTAAATTTACTCACTGTCCCAGCATCCACCGTACTCTGGGGTAGCAAATTCCACAGATCCACAATTCTTTTGGAGAAGTAGTTTCTCCTCATCTCTGTTTTAAATTTGCTACATCTTATCCTAAGACTATGACCTCTCGTTCTGGAATGTCCCACACGAGGAAGCATCCGCTCCATGTCTAACTTATCCATACATTTTATCATCTTATAAACCTCAATTTGACCTCCCCTCATTCTTCTAAACTCTAGAGAGTATTGGCTTTTGCTATCCTTTTTGATATTTTGCGCTAGTTTCCATTTGTAATTTACCTTAGCCCATTTTATTACTTTTTTAGTATCCCTGTTATATTAAGGCAGTTGTTTGCGAGGGGCTGGTGTGAATGGATTTTATTACTTAAGACGCAAGGAAAAATCTGGGTTTAAGGAAGTGCATTGGTTTTAATTACACTATACAATTGAGGGCTTCTTTGTCAACATTGAAGAAATAACCAAAAGGATTGAGCTCAGCAGCTTGAACTTAGGATGACACCTTGGGCGGCATTCTCCGTCCAGCGACAGCAGAATCGGGATTGGGCGGAGAATCACACATCAGCCGAAAATTAAGGTTGGTGCCGGGCTCCCAACGGAATGCCATGTTCGAGCATCTCGACAGCAGTGTGAATGCATTTCATGCCCTGCGCCGACGTGGGCACGCTAATCGTACAGTAACAGCTGTTAGCTTTTCATTAACGTGCCCGACCCGGTAGTCTCTGGCCTCCTGTGATGCTCCCTCTCTGCCAGGCGGAAGGGACACCAGCATGGTTCACTTGTGGCATTTAAAAATGGGAACTGGGCGCAGTGATTGCTGAGGGTGAGAGAGGAGGTAAGATATGTTTCCAAAGGCGCAACTGTGGGCTGCCAGTTGTGCCACTGGCTGGGTGGCATCTGCCAGAGTCTGGGGGAGTAGCACGGGGCTAGATTGTAATATTGATAAAATGATGTAGCATTGTTTGTACAACTGCACTGTATCTACAATGTGTCATTTGTTGACAATGGAGTGTACCACCGGGCCCAAGGAATAAGAGGTTTTTATCTTCAGTCCACATGACTCTTGTAATGGAGGTGGAGTGACATCAGATGACCCCCAAGCTAAGCTAGTGAAAGAGGGTAATTTGGACTGTTTCCAAATAAGGGATGAGCAGTAGGGATCAAAGTTGGAAAATCAAAGGCATCATTGGCAAAGTTGGGTTATGGCTTCCAAGGTATGATCCATCTGAGACACTGTTCAACCGAATGCCACTTCAGTGACTCGAGAAGAAAGGCATTGCTTGTGTTGGCAGTGCATAAGGAATCCCACCTTGAGGGACAAGAACTTGCCATGTTGTCCACTTGATTCATAAATACTAGTTACTGTACCTGGTTAGGTGAGGTGCAACTGAGGACCCTTGTGTTAGAAATTAAGAATTCAGAACTTAGATATTTTAAGTAAAAGAGTTTTATACCTCAAAATCCCTAAAGTTACAGCACCAAGATTTCATATTCCACTAGATTTTCACAGTAACTTCATTGCAGTGCTAATGCTAGCCTACTTGTGACACTAATAAAGATTATTATTCTCAATTTCCCCCTAATCCCAATCATCAAGAATCTGTGCTGTCACTTTTATTTATTTATAATGTTTCTAAGTTCACTTTGTCCAAATCCACGTCATGCTCCCCACTGCAATGTAATCAGTGTATTTTGAATGGGTAAACTGGAAGATTGGAGGGATTTGAGGTTCAGGTACATGAAGCATTAAAGCAGCACCTCGAATAGATAAGGCCATAAAAATATTGAATACTGGGTTTTGTGACAAGTGCAGAATACAGTAGTAAAGATGTAATGTAAATTTTTGGCCTCAGATGTGACTTGGTGCAAGTGCAGCATACACTTGCAGGTCTAGATGTGGGATCAGATGGATAGGAAGCACCTATCACAAGTTAAGAGACTGGTTTCCATGTTGTGTTGAATCCCGACCTGAAAATACAGAAAACATTACCTGGTCTGTGGACAGAAATGTAATTTTGAGCAACAGGAGACTATTCCCATCCACATGAAGGAATGGTCCCCAAGACAAAGGTATGTGGTCAGTGGAGTGGGGGAGGGTGTCAAGAGAAGGGGTGGGTGGATGGAGTCAGGACAGGGGAGGCCAAAGGTGTCATTTTGGGACCTGAAAGAGAACCTCCTGGTTCACAAGGAAACCATAAAAATACTTAAAATACAAAGCTTCCTGGCCTCTTTTGACCATATGACCTTGCTGCAGGCTTCCACTGACAGGCCTGGTACTGTTCATGACTCCCACAATCAGGAGTTCAAATCTCACTTCGGTCCTAATTGTATGACAGGATCTCAATTTATACACAGTAATGAGGCCCTTGCCTTCCTGCCAAGGAATGTTCCCTTTAACATAGGGGGAAATACAAGTAAAGACTTGAAAAGCTCTGTAAAAAAAGTGGCCATGAAACAATCTGATTGTCATGAAAATAAATGTGTCTGGTTCACTATTGTTCTTGAAGGAAGGAAACCGGTCTTATAGCCTATCCAGCCTATCCTATGCATGATTCCAGTCAAATTAAAGACGATGATTGGGCTATGGAGACAGGGATGGCATATAGAACTACTGCTCATGTGAAGAATAAACATTAACACGGACTGGTTGGGACAATGGCATGTTTGCTAATGCAATTTCCCATGTAATCACCTGATCAAATCACATGGTAGTTGATGAGAATAATCCCTGTGGAATTTCAAGCCTTCAAGCCTTTGCAAATAAAAGTCAATACCCTGGAGGTCACCATGGAACATAATGTTAATTGGTGCAGTCACATAAATACTGTGGATATAAAAGCAGGTCAAAAGTTGGTATTTTGTCAGTAATTTTTCAACTCCTGACTCTCCAAATCTTGTCCACCATCGACAAGTCACAAGTCAGGAATGTGATGGAAAATCTCCACTTGCTTAGAGGTGTGTGGCTCCAACACCATTCAAGAAGCTCAACACCATCCAGGACATAGCAGCTAGGGAATTGGCACACCATCCATCACCTTAAACATTCAAGTCAATCACCTTACAGCATGGTTACAGCATGTACCTTGTACAAGATAGGCTGCAGAAACTTGCCAAGTTTCTTCGACATACTTCCAAAACTCATCACCTCTCTCATCTGGAAGAACAAAGACAGCACACTCTCTGCAAGCTCCCCACCAACCCACACAAATATATTATCATTCCTTAGAGTTATATGGGGGGGGATTTTCCGCCGGCGTGATTCTCCATTTTGCCGGCGCCCAGGGGTTTCCCGACGGCGTGGGGCTGCCCCACAATGGGAAACCCCACTGACCGACTGGCAGGGCAGAGAATCCAGCCCATAGAGTCACAGAGTTTTTACGGAAAGAGGACCTTCAGCCCATCGTGCCTGTGCCGGCCATCAAACACCTATCTACTCTAATCCCATTTTCCTTCATTATCGCAGGGTAAAACCCTGGAACTCCCTACCTAACAGCACTGTGGATGTATCTACAATATATAAACTGGAGAGGTGGCAGCTTACCTCCACATTTTAAAGGGCAATTTGGGATGGGTAATAAAATGCTGGCCTTACCAGCTTTACTTACATCACCTAAATATCACCTGAATGAATAGAAAACAAACTATAATGAAATGAAAATTGCTTATTGTCACAAGTAGGCTTCAAATGAAGTTACTGTGAAAAGCCCCTAGTCGCCACATTCCGGCGCCTGTTCGGGGAGGCTGGTACAGGAATTGAACCGTGCTGCTGGCCTGCCTTGGTCTGCTTTCAAAGCCAGCGATTTAGCCCAGTGTGCTAAACCAGCAACAATTACATTCTAATAAGTATCATTCAGCTCCATATACTCACCCGTTTTAGCAGGGAGTTCTTCTTTCTGTGGTTTTGCAGGTTCCTATAGTATCAGAAAATCAAGGTATCAAGAAGTTTTATAATTTTCTAATTACACATGATGATTTTATTGTGCAGAGTTCCAGTGACGCATGCAATTCACCTGAGAAATGGATAAAAAGCAGGTGTGTTTTTTGATGCTCTGTCCATGGGCTGCCATAATTCTTTACCCATGTAGTGTGGAAAGAACGTTATTTGAACACTGAATTTCAATGTTATGTTCAGTGAACTCACTGGGGATGATTTTACGCCTGCATTCACCATGAACCCAAATGGCAACACAGGCGCCTAATCTCCCGAGAATTGGAAAACGAGATTCTCGTTGGTGAGATCGCATTTTCTAATTTTCCCAATCCCTTGGCTTTTCTGGGCAGGAACCTCATTTGAATAAATTCAAATGTATTTAAAGGGCTTCCCCACCAGAAGCTCCCCTGAGGTAAAGAATCCGCCCCCCCCCCCCTTCCCCCCGCTGATGCGATGTCACATCGGCACGGTTTACAATAGGTATTGAAAAACGGGAAGCTGTCAAGGGGAGCCCAGGGATATATTGCCAGGTGACTTGGGTGGGCTCTCTATGGTGCCCCATTGGGGAGGTTCTCCTTGTGTGTGTGGTGAGGGTGTGGGGTTGTTGCCCTGTTTTGTGGGGGATTCCCCTTTGTCCGTTGGGGAGGGCGGGGGTTCTTTTTAATGCTGATTGGGGCGCCTGGAGCCAGCGATCCCGGCTCCATCAGGCCTGCCCTACCAGGATGATAGCAGAAATCCCCCCCCCCCCCCCGATTCTCTGTGCACAGACTGCCAGTGAATCTGGAGGGAAAACGTGGCTGTGCAGCTGGAGAGATACATGCTGATTTTCTTGTCCCAGCCACCACTCTGTGGGCATGTGCAAGATTCCACTCACTACGTCATCCTCTATGGACCTGTGCTGTGCACTGAGATTACGCACCCACCTCCTTTTCCTGGGGAGCTGTGTTCACCTCAGCTGCCGCTTCAGTGAGATTGGTTGATTTAGGTTTTCCTTCAGGTTGTGGCAACACCTTCTCAAGCCCTTGCACAAACCACCTGAGCACTCCACCACCTCGGCCCCCATCCCTGCAAAGAAATATGTCGCCATGTTTAAACATTCTCATGTCTCCCCATGGAGAATGAAGCATAGACAGTGTCAGCAAAGATCAGAGTAGCAGAAGACACAGGCAGCACAATGGGACTGAGAGAAGGTATTGCAGGCAGAACAGCAGAAGAGGGCACAATATCATATCTTAAGGTGTGGCTTGGTAGAAGAGGAAGCAGTGAAGGACACAGGGGGCATAGAGGACATGGTGGTGGGCAAGAATATAGCAGATAGCTTAGCAGAAGAATACAGGAGATAACAATTGAATGCATAAAACATTTAGGGCTGAATTCTCCGTTCCTGAGACTAAGGGCGAGATTCTCCGTCGGCCTACGCCAAAAGCACGGTAGCATTGTGGATAGCACAATTGCTTCACAGCTCCAATGTCCCAGGTTCGACTCCGGCTTGGGTCACTGTCTGTGCGGAGTCTGCACATCCTCCCCGTGTGTGCGTGGGTTTCCTCCGGGTGCTCCGGTTTCCTCCCACAGTCCAAAGATGTGCAGGTTAGGTGGATTGGCCATTATAAATTGCCCTTAGTGTCCAAAATTGCCCTTAGTGTTGGGTGGGGTTACTGGGTTATGGGGATAGGGTGGAGGTGTTGACCTTGGGTAGGGTGCTCTTTCCAAGAGCCGGTGCAGACTTGATGGGCCGAATGGCCTCCTTCTGCACTGTAAATTCTATGATAATCTATGATGAAAATCGGGAAACGTGATTGGGCGGAGAATAGCCACTGACCCCAAAATCGGGGTAGGCGCCGGTTTGACGCCAAATCGCGATTCTCCCGCACCCTGAAAAATGCCGTAAATGTGCCGTGCGACGTGTGCCGTTTAAATGCCGTTTGCATATAATTAGCAGGCCTGACCCGGTATTCTCCGGAGCCTCCGTGATTCTCTGCCTCCAATGGGCCGAGTTCCCGACGGCGCGGTTCACTTGTGGTTTTAAAAATCGTGAACCTGGCGTGGTGGCTGCTGAGAGAGAGGGAGAAGACGAGGTAGAGGTAGAGGGAGAGGAGTGCCTGCGGACTGCCGGCCTCTCCCTCAGTAGCCACAACACTGATTTCACGATTTTTAAAAGCACAAGTGAGCCACGCCATCGGGAATTCGGCCCATCTTAGACGGAGAATCATGGAGGCCCCAGAGAATACCAGGTCAGGCTCGACACTGATATGCAAACGGTATTTATTGTGCGTGCGTTCCGGAACGCATTGGCGCCGCTGTCAATGCGATGAAGAATTGTGATTTGCGTCAAATTGGCGCCCGCTGCGATTTCGGCGTCAGAACCGATTCTCCACCCAATCACATTTCCCGATTTCGGGATTGGCGGAAAATCCTGCCCTTAGTGTTTATACATACCTCCAAGCTTTAGCCCTAATTAGGTGATAACTTCTCTGCATTATAATGCAGGTGGTACTGTTTCCCCAGTCCCACATTAACCCTTGCTAACCCAAACACCCTTATACAACAATAATAAGTTAAGAAATTCAGTCCAAACAGCTTGAATTGCCTAAAAAGATAAGTAATTTTTGTTGATGACACTGAGCTTACCGTTGGTCCTGGACAGATGGATTTTCTGCCACAGGAGATGATTGACTTGGTGGTTGGTTATCTGGAGCTGGAGCTAATACTGGAGCTGGAGCTGGAGCTGGAGCTGGAGCAGGCGCTGGAGCTGGAGTTGGAGCCGGAGCTGGAGCTGGAGCCGGAGCTGGAGCCGATACTGGAGCTGGTACTGTAGCTGGAGCTGGAGGAGGTATCTTAGTCTCTATCAATAAAAATAAACCTACTGAAGGATTCTTCATTTCACAAGAGGCTCAGCTGCATTATGCTACAGGGATTGTTAAAGAATATTCAATTATATCAAAAGATATAGGTCTTTCCTCATACTGCACATAATTTGAGTTGCTTCCCTGCTAGCTCTCAGGTTGAGGAGTGGACAGTTGAGCCATACTGATCAGGAAAGTCCCAGGTTCAGCACCACTCCTGTCCTGAGATAATTGACCAAGGGCTAGATTCTCCGATTATGCGGCTATATGAAAAATGAAAAAAAAAGAAAAATGAAAATCGCTTATTGTCACAAGTAGGCTTCAAATGAAGTTACTGTGAAAAGCCCCTAGTCGCCACATTCCAGCACCTGTTCGGGGAGGCTGGTACGGGAATTGAACCGTGCTTCTGGCCTGCCTTGGTCTGCTTTAAAAGCCAGCTCTTCAGCCCTGTGCTAAACCAGCCCCTGGTGATATAGCCCCTATATCCGCATGATCCGCCTGGTCTTATGACCAAAAAGTCGGCACCGCCCCCACACCGATGCTCCGCCCAGTGGGGGCCTAGCAGCCGTGCCGCGTAACTGGCTTCACCTGGTGATATGGATGCAAAATTGCTGGGTCCGTGGCCGCGTATGTGCACAGAGGCAGACGCGCGCGGACGCGGCCTGCCAAAAACTGCCCCTCCTGTAACCCCCCTCGCCACCCTCGGACCACCCCCTAACTGTCCCCCAGCCTCCGCTGAAGCCACCCCTGCCAGCGGAACGGCCCCCCCCCTGACTGTAGCGGCACTTTGACGCAGTCGCAGCAGGCGCCCCACACGGTCGAGGACTAGGCCCATCGGGAGCAGAGCATTGGGGGAGGGCCTCAGGTGATGTCCTGAGGCCGTGCTGATGGCGTGTAGCGTACTCCTTGAATATGCTGTTTTTGACGGCGTGGAGTATCGGAAAAATGCTCCGCCCCCGCTTCTGGCGTAAAAATGGATTCTCCAGCCAATCGCCGAACGCGATCAGAGAATCCCACGCCATATTTTCCTCAGCAACAAAGGCAATATGGTGGGGCTCAACACTGAGTTAAAAAGGGACAAAATGAACCAAGGTTCCTATTCCTGATTGCTTGTTCGTGGCTCCAAATGGAAGCTACACGAGTTAATGTTGGGTCAGGACGTGATCAATTTCATTGTGCTCCCTCCACAGTCCAATAGTCTACCAATCTATGAACACATAAGAATAGCTTTGTGGGATAAGTATTGAAAGACAATCAGTGCCTGTGGAAATGTACCACTGATGTCATTGCCTTGAATTGAAAGGGGAGTAAATTGAGGTAGGAACGATTAAGCAGCAAATGATTGTTCATCAAAATTCCCCATCTGCTCAATACACATCATGACAAAACATTCAGGTGTAATTTCATAAATAACTGAGTTAAATATAACATGGTTTTCTTCAGAAAAAAAGTATTAGGCATAACTTAATCGCTTGGTCATGCCCGGCACTGGAGGGGTTCTGGAGAGGAGTGGCGGGAGCAATATCTCAGGTGGTGAAAGTCCGTGTCAAGCCAAGCTGGGGGCTAGCAATATTTGGAGTAGTGGACGAACCGGGAGTGCAGGAGGCGAAAGAGGCCGGCATTCTGGCCTTTGCATCCCTAGTAGCCCGGCGAAGGATCTTGCTAATGTGGAAGGAGGCGAAGCCCCCCAGCCTGGAGGCCTGGATAAATGATATGGCTGGGTTCATAACGTTGGCGAGGATTAAGTTCGCCTTGAGAGGGTCTGCGCAGGGGTTCTACAGGCGGTGGCAACCGTTCCTAGACTATCTCGCGGAGCGTTAGAGGAAGATCGGTCAGCAGCAACCTTGGGGGGGAGGGGGGGGTGGAGGGGACGTCCTGGGAGGGGCGGGGGGGAGGGGGGGGAAAGGGGGGACTGCCTGGGAGGGTGGATGAGCAAGAGATAACATGAAGGGTTGGGGAAACGGGTGAGGGCCAGTGTACAAAGCTGTGTAAATATATCATTTTGCCATGTGTATATCTTGCTCTGCGCGATTTCTCGTTTTTTTTTGTTATGGGGGGGGTTATTGTTTGTAAGGGAGAAAAATTGTGTTAAAAAACTTTAATAAATATATTTTTTTAAAATAATAATAATAATAATCGCTTATTGTCACAAGTAGGCTTCAATGAAGTTACTGTGAAAAGCCCCGAATTGCCACATTCCGGCGCCTGTTCGGGACTCAACCAACAATTGTCAATGTAACATGCCATGTAATTGAAAGAATATGAATTAGTTATCCTCCTAGTTTCAGGTGGAACATAAGACCCCCACAGTGCTCCTCCATCGGGCACTCTGTCTTGTGCTGTTGCTTGTATCTTGCCCCATGTAAGCTCCATCTCTTCCACTTCTGCCACCACAGTCCTATGCCATGTTGTTTTTGACCTGCCCTAATGGCATGCAGCTGGGCACCCCTGGGAGACCACCACAAATGCCGTTCCGTCTGGTCCCCGTTTGTGGTGCTGAACGGCGCTCGCCCAAGATCTCTGAGGCAAAGGGGATGAATCCCAAAGCCTCAGGTACCTCGGGAATCTGCACGTTAGAGTGAGGCTAACTGTCTTACTCTAATATGCAGATTTGCCAAAAGGTGTTCTGCCCACAATGGGTGGGATTCACCTCGCAACGTCTTGCGAGATCGCGTTGGATCTCTCGAGGCGTTGCAGGCCGGGTAGATCCCAGGAGCAGGCTCTCCCAGCTTTCATCGGCCACACTGCGCCACTGTGCCCAGCTGCTTGTCTAGCTCAGCATAGTCATTGGATCGATTAGTTTTGGAAACGGAGAATCCCGCTGCTGGCCTACATACCCACGGCCCTTGCAGAACCCTGTTTACTCTTGCCTAAGATTTTTTTCAATTAGTTTTGTGTATTGAAAGATCAGAAAAGTAATAAAAAGATGTTTTCTATCGTATGTGAACTTTAATCCAAACATATAGTCACATTGAAAAATTCATCTGTCCTATTTTTATCACCAATAACAATTGTTTATGTTTCTGACATTGAAATCTGATAATCTGCTATTCGTTATTTTGACCTAAGTTGTGATAAATATTTACCTGTGCTTCTTTCTTCTGCCTTCACCTGCATCAAGGAATCCACGTTTAGATGTTGAGTGAAAAATACAGGAAAAGAGACAAAAGTTGGTGACAGGCAGAGAGAGAATTTGAGGAGTGTCTTAAAGGAGAAGAGAGAGGAATGAGGTTTCCAGAATCACTGATACTTTACAGTGCAGAAGGCTATTTGGCCCAGACTGCACTGGCTCTCTGAAAGAGCATTCCACCTAGTCCCACCCCCCTACCGTATCACCATAACCTTGCACATTCTTTCTTTTCAGATAGCAATCCAATTCTCTTTTGAATACCTCGATTGAATATGTCTCTATCACCTTTTCAGGAAGTCAGTGCCCTCATTGTTTCACCTTTTTCCAATTAATTTGAATCTGTGCGCTCTAGTTCTTGATTCTCTCTTGAGTGGGAACAGTTTCTCACTATTTACCCTTTCCACACCCCTCAGAATGTTGAATACCTCTTTCATATCTCCTCTCAGCCTTCGTTTCTCCAAGGAAAACAATCCCATCCTCTCCAGTCTATCCTCGTAGCTACAATTTTTTATCCCTGGAATCATTCATGTGAATTACCTTCGTACTGTCTCCAAGGCCTTCAGATCCTTCCTCAAGTATGGTACCCAGAACTGGATGCAGTACTTCAGATGTGGCCTAACTAGTGTTTCATACAAGTTCAACATAACCTCCTTACTCTTGTACTCAACACCCTATTCATAAGGCCTAAGAAACTATTTGCTTTATTAACTGCTCTCTCAATGTGCTCTGTCATTGTTTTGTTTTAAAAAAAATATTTTTTTATTCTACATTTTCACATTTTCCTTCAAAGATTTACACCCCACCCACAAACAGTAAATGGTAACAAATACAAAATCAATCCCCTTAACAATACCAATGATCCCATCCTCCCACCACCACAAACAACGGCCCACCTGTCAATATATGCATCCAATAAAACAAACCCTCCCACGGTGGAAACAGAAAACAAAGGAGTAAAAGAAAAATGAGTCCGGGACCGCCCATGGTCAACATTGACCTAAAGAGTCCACTCCCCCTCCCCCCCTACACTCAACGCCATCCAGCCTCTGAAAGAGTACCGTACACGATACCCAAGAGTTGTACACCCCCCCCCCCCCCCCCCCCAAGTCTCCAGCTCCTCCCGTCCACTGCCTCTTGTAAAACTCCTCCTCCCAACCTCGGTTCCATCCCCCCAACTTTCCACCCCGGCTAGACCACTCGGACCCTGTTCTGCCAGGCTCCGATGGCCGCAGCCCCTCCCCCACCTCACTCCCGTTCACTGGCCGGCTTAAACCGGCCAGTGTGGAGGCCCCCACCCGGGTCCCTTTCCCACTTGCCCGGCCCTAGGAAAGCCCAGAGATCCCCTTTAAGCACACACACTCCGCATATCTATCTACACCCCAAAGAGCCCTCATTTCAAGTGAAAGTCCCATCCCTTCCCTTATCCAAATATGTACAACATTGGCTCCTTTAGCCCCTACACCCGCACGCAGTGAAACAAAAAAGAAGAAAATACAGTCATGAGGTTACATCGGCACATGGACATTTCTCAATTTGTCAGTTCTGCCACAGTCCTTCTGCCTTCGCAAACTCCTCCGCTGCTTCCGCCGTTCCAAAATAAAAGTCCCTGAGCTTGTAAGTCACCCTCAGCTTCGCTGGATATACAATGCCACACCGCACCTTGCTAATGTACAGTGTCCTCTTCACCTGGTTGAAGGCAGCCCGCCTCCTCGCCAGCTCCACCGTAAAGTCCTGGTATACACGTATACCAGCTCCAGCCCACTGCACCACCCGCTTCTGCTTGGCCCAGCTCAGGACCTTCTCCTTCACCCTGTACCTACGGAAGCATAGAGTCACTGCCCTTGGCGGCTCACTCGCCTTTGGTACAGGCCTCCACGACTGATGAGCCCGATCCAGTTCATATCGGGAGGGATCCTCCCCCTCCCCCAATAGTTTTGCCAGCATTGCGGCAAAATACTCAGTCGGCTTCTGTCCTTCAACTCCTTCGGGCAGCCCCACAATCCTCAAATTCTGTCGCCTGGATCTGTTTTACAGGTCTTCAATTTTTCCTCGCAGATCCTTGTTAATGTCCAGCACCTTCCGCATCTCCTTCCCCATCGAGGCACGTTGATCACCGTGCTGCAATAACGTCTCCTCCACTTCCTTCAGCGCTTCCCCTTGCTCTCGTACCTCCGCCACTGCGCTCGCCACCGCCGTCATCACTGGGGAAATCGCCTCCTCCACCAGTGCACTCAAAGCCTCCCTCATGTCCTTCCTCACCGTCTCCATGCATTTCGCAAACTGCCTTTCGAATTCCGCAGCCATCACCTTAGTTATTCCTTCAGCCGTAAGCACTGCGGCCTCCCCTGGTGCTCCAGCCTCCATTTTCTTTACTGACCCCGCGGTGACCTTTCCACTCCCCGACGGACTTTCAGACGCTTTTTTCACGGCCGTTTTTTTGCTGGTCTTCGACATTCCCCTCCTCTGTGCTGTCTCCCGACTTTTACTGCCTTCGCTGGCCCTAGGACCGGCCGTTAACCCCCGACAATGCCGTTCCCAAACGGGAGCCCTCCAACGCGCGGCTGCCTCCCGCCCTTCCGTCACCGGAAGTCCTCGTGCTCTGTCATTGTTAATGACTTATGTACATATACGCCGAGGTCCCTCTGTTCCTGAACCTCCGTTAGAGTATTTCCCTTTATTTTATACTGTCTCTACATTTTTCCTGCCAAAATGAATTATCTCACACTTCACTGCATTGAACTTCATCTGCCATGTGTCTGCCTAATCTACCAATGTGACTATGTCTTTTTGAAGTTGAAGACTATCCTCAGTACAGTTGACAATGTTTCCAATCTTCGTATCATCTGCAACTTTTAAAATCTATGCACTGAATACTACAGTCTAGGTCATTAATATAGATCAGGAAGAGCAAGGGTCCCAATACTGATCCTCTGAACTCCAATACATATCTTCCTCCAATTTTAAAAACAACAATTTATCACTGCCCTCTGTTTCCTGTCATCAGTCAATTTTCTGTCTAAGTGCCTCCTTTCCAGTTTATTCTATGCTCTGGGACTTTGCCCACAAGTCTGTTGTGTGGCACTGTATCAAATGCCTTTTGAAAATCCATATATGCCACGGCAACAGTGTTTCCCTTATCAACATTATCTGTTACCATCTCAAAAAACTCCAGCAAGTTAGTTAAACATACCATTTTCTTAATAAATTCATGCTAGCTTTCCTTAATTATCCTGCACTTGTCCAAGTGACTATTGGTTTTGTCCTGAACTGTAGTTTCCAGGTGTTTCTCTACCACTGAAGTCAAACTGACTGGTCTGTAGTGCTGGCTCTATCCTTGCACCACTTTTTGAATGAGCCTGCAACATTTACAATTTTCTAGTCCTCCAGCATCATCACTGTATCACTGGAATTTTTGCCTGTATGCTTCGGGAACCAATTTGTATGCATCTCGAATAACCTTTTTCACTGGGTCATAGAATTTAGAGTGCAGAAGGAGGCCATTTGGCCCATCGAGTCTGCACCAGACACAAAGGCAATTTAGCATGGCCAATCCACCTAGTCTGCACATCTTTGGACTGTAGGAGGAAACCCACGCAGACACGGGGCGAACGTGCAGACTCCGCACAGACAGTGACCCAAGCCGGGAATCAAACCTGGGACCGTGGAGCTGTGAAGCAACTGTGCTAATCACTGTGCCACTGTGCCGCCCTTGATACCTAGGGTCCTGCTCTGACAAGGCTGTATAAACTTCCTGTGCCCTCCCTGTCAACTTAGCCTGCTGGGCTAATGTCTACTTCTCTTTTGGCCATTTGGGTTACTATTGTCTCGAAAGCCCGAAAGAACTTTTCTACTTCTTTCTCTTCAAAGTTTGGCAGAGCCTCTATAAACTTAAACAGATCATAAGTTATGTTCTAGGACCAGGATCCCTCCCCTGTTCTAGAAGCATCCCACCCCTTTCCAGTACCTTAAGCTGGAGGTCTTTTTCCAATTCCAGCTTCCGCATTTCCATCTCCATTTCTTTTTCCTTTTGCTGCATTTCCATTTCTCTCCATTTTTGCTGCATTTTTATTTCTCTCTGTTTTTGCTGCATTTCTTTTTTTTTAAATTTTGAGTACCCAATGCATTTTTTTTCAATTAAGGGGCAATTTAGCATGGCCAATCCACCTGTCCTGCACATCTTTGGGTTGTGGGGGCGAAACCCACGCAAACACGGGGAGAATGTGCAAACTCCACACAGACAGTGACGCAGAGCCGGGATGGAACCTGGGACCTCGACGCCGTGAGGCAGAAATGCTAACCACTGAGGCACCGTGCTGCCCTTTTTTGCTGCATTTCCAACTGTTTCATTCGTAACTGGATGTTAGCCAATTCTACAGATTGCTGATCTGGCCTAGGCTGCATTGCCTATCTTTCTTTCAAATTTAAATATTGAGCAATTGCGCCAATTACCTCTGCCTTCTTGGTTTAGCTGGTACAACCAGCTTTAATTCCTTGCCAGTTTGATGAGATGGACATTGTGAAGCTCCTCCAAATAAACCTGATATATGTCATCCACCTGGAGTAATTAGCAGTTTCCATAGCCATGTTGTTATATTACTGTAAAACTGGTGTCTCTTTATAATTTACTCTGCATCCCAAATTCGCCGTCTAACATTTCCAATCCCGGACGAGCCCCCAATTTATGTTACGACACCCTGGGTGAGTGCACAGTCAATTCCAGCCCCACAGACCCTGGAGTCCCAACATAAATTAATTAATGGATCATTTATGTTTTCCTGAGATCTTTAACCCGCGACTGTTTCAATTAGTCACCAGACACCAGATTTATAAGTAAAACATTAACAAACTGTTTATTAATAGAAAGAGGAAAAGGTGAATATATAAAGAAATAACTGGACAATGGTCTAGTCTACCTGTCTATCTAATCCCAAAAACCCGTCCCATCCTCCACCCAGATGACACAAGACAGACACAAGGAAAGGGTTGGTGAGAATTAAAAGAAATGGGAATGAAAGGGTAGGTTTGAGATGAGTCTTTGCTGCTGTGGTTGCCACCTTTGGGATGTACATTTACTCAAGAGGTTCAGGTTGGTGCTATTCATCCTTTGACCACCAGATGGTGTTTCACCCAAGAGTTCCAGGTCAATGTTCTTCTGCCCTTCTACCACCAGATGGAGCTTCTGCCTCCTTGAAATATTACTGGGCTTTAAATTTGAGAGTTTGGAGGCCTTTCGTTTGCCTGATTTCTGTGAACAAATGCCAGTGGTATTTTAAAGAATGCTCTCAGTTCAAGCTCTTCCCGGACTTCCAGACAGGGGATTAAAAGATTACCGACCTGATGAGTGGCTCCTTGTTTTCTTACTAGAGAAGTCTTCCACAAAATTGAGTGCAGTCTAACTTCTCTCTAGGAGAGCCTGCACAGGCCTGGAGGTTTTAGATATTGCCTGGCCAGAGGAGAGAGAGAGAAGCAGAGAGAGAGAGTTTGCCTTCCAGCTGCGACCTGGCTGAAACCTTCTCAGAACTGAAGACAAAATGGAGCTCTGCCGAAGACCTGTCTTCTTTCCTGAAAGTTTCTGACTAGCTTCACCAATCACAGGCAACAATAAGAGCTGGCTGAAAATCCTACATTCACAAATTGGCTGCTTCCCAAGTCTATATAATCGACATCACAGGTTCTGCCACAGAATCTAAAAGGGATGCCATGACCTGCGTTGCCAATCAGCACAGGAGTCACCAATAATGTTGCCAATTAATAATGATGCTCTTTAGAGTTGCCAGTATCAAATGATACCACCACAAGGCTTTACTGGATGTCGATCAAAGGACTACTTAACCAGTTAGTCAGTTCAAGTTCAAAGATGGTTTATTTACACACAAGGATTACTTCAACATGCAACACAAAACACTACAAGATAAATTACACCTAACAACTACAATAACCTATACTTAACTTCAGGGCAACCGGCTTGGTGCAAGTTGATAAGGCCTTTATCTTGATCACGTGGCTGGTTTGAAGAAGTGGCTCTGTCTCTGCTGGGCTCATACGTCATGTAGCGATCGTTGGTCTTGAACTTGGCTGTCTGGTCATTATGCTGCAGTTGGGCTGGCACAAGCCGGATTCAAAGGAGGCTGGCACAGGCCGGGTCCAAAAGAGACTGAAAACATGGCTGCATTGCCTTTTAACTGCCTTGAATTTTCCCCGCCCCTTTTGTGGACAGTTTCTGGGTCACTGTCAATCAATTCCTCAGGGCTCCACTCTCTGATTGGTCACATCCAATCAGGGGCTGCCACATCACTTTTGGGGTGGGCATCAGTGGCCAATCTTGGGAGGGCTCCGAGCAGGACCTCGGTGCTGCCTAGTCTGGAAGATGATGTGATGGACCTGATGGTCCCATTGTTATTTTAATCGCCTTGAATGGCCCATTTGCAGGTGTGAATTCCTGCATACTTCTGGGCTGCCGTTTGCAAAGATACAAGCTGCAGCTTGTCTGTGTCCCAAACCTGGCCATAATTCCCATCATTCTTTGCAGGTGGCCATCTCACATGACTACACCTGGTCCATCAGGACAGGGGTATTCCAGTTCTGTCTACAATCTGTTGTTTAACAGAAATCTCAAAGGCGCAGTAATGTTGTAGCAGCTAACCAGAAGACTGTAGATCAAGGCAGGCAGCAGGACAGGGATAAAAAGGGGAACACAGGGCAGGCAGACAATAGGTATTACCACAATATCCTAACAATATGCTTATTGAAGACTTTAATATTCCTCTTATGTTGGCTGCCAGTCTCTTTTCATGCTCTCTTTTTGTTTTGCTTATTTGCTTACCACTTCCCCTCTGGTCCTTCAATATTCAACCTGATTCCATATTGTATTTTATACCTTGCATCTGTCGTATGTGCACTTCTTCCTTTTCCTCTTCATTTCTATCTCTCTTGGCATCCAAGTTTCATTTGTCCTATCTTCCCACTTCAACAGAATCTACCTTGACATTGCCTGCAATACTTTTTTTGAAGTTGGCCCATTGTTCAGCCACCGGCCTTTCTGCTAACATTTGATTCCAACTCACTTGCCCAGACTCAGATTGATCCTCATCCCATCAAAGTTGGCTTTCCCCCATTTAATTACCCCTATTTTAAATTGTTCCTTGTCCTTTTCCATGGGCAACCTGAACCTTATGATACAATGGTCACTCTCCCCTCAATGCTCCCCCACTGATATGTGATCCACTTGGGCCAACTTGTTGCTCAAGGAATGAATTAGGGAGGAAATTCCAGGTAGCAGAAGGAACAGCCACCAATAGTGGAGCAGGTAAAGGAAGGTACAAATGTGAGAACTAGAGGGTTGCAGAGATCTTAACGGGCTGTGGGGTTGATGGAAATTATAGACATATAGGGCAGGATTCTCAGTTTTTGAGATTAAGTGTTGTTGTCGGGACTGAATTGCATGCGATTCGGGTTCCTGTTGGGGACACTATTCGGTAAGTGAGTCAGGACATGCAAATGGACCGGCACTTTGCCTGTGCAAATTCAGGGCAATTCCCAGCCCAGGTGAAGCTGTTTTTAAGCACTCCACTTAGCACACACTCACTGCAGCCACAAAGATGGTTCACAGAAGACCTGCCCCCTTAGGTCGGGAGTCCGAGGTGGATCCACAGCTCCATACCAGTGAGGAACAGAGGCACACCCTCTTCCCCAGGATGGGCCGCAGACCCAAGGCTGCCCTCCTGAACACCGCCTGGGGGCTGGTGGCAGAGGCAGTCAGCCTCACCAGGAGGAGTTAGCTGGTGATGTGGAGGGGTGGGGGGGGTCACTGGTGAGGCCTCTGCCATGGGAGGGGCAGAGAACCAGGGAGGGATCCAAAGGCTTCGGTGGAGAGTCCTTTGGTTGGGGTGAGCTCTGCTGATCCCCAGCTTCCTCTGCAGTGGGGGAGGAGTGCCGATACCTGGTGGGCCCTTGATTAAGCTTGGCCACACCCATCCCTTTGCTGATAGGGGTGGCATGGTGGCACAGTGGTTAGCACTGTGGTTAGCACCCAGGTCCAATTCCGACCTTGGGAAACTGTCTGTGTGGAGTTTGCACTTGCTCCCCGTGTTTGCATGGGTTTCCTCGGGTGCTCCGGTTTCCTCCCACAGTCCAAAGATGTGCAGCTTAGGTGGATTGGTCATGTTAAATTGCCCCTTAGGGTGGGGTTGCAGGAATAGGATGGGGGATTGGGCCTAGGCAGTGTGGTCATTCAAAGTGTTGGTGCAGATGGAACAAATAGCCTCCTTCTGCACTGTAGGGTTTCTATGATTCTATGACAACTGTGGCATGAGGGTGTCCAGAAGGGCGGCCTGGTTGGGCTTCCAAATGACCAGAGGCCTGCTGAGCATTTAAAGGACACAGACAGCACTCAGAAGTGTGAGCAGCCAGGAGCCTGTAAGTAGCACCAAAGGTGTGCAGGCAAAAGACATACTGCAGCAATGGTGGTCTGAGCCAGGCCACACCAATCCCGAGGGGAACACCTCGAGTCCACAGATTTGGCACCAAGTCACTCCCCAACCCTGATCCAGGCTGCTACCTGCAGCAATCCCAATAATTTTCAACTGTTTTTAGCCTCCCGCTCCCTCTCCGCATCCATGGCGCCTGGTCCCCAAATACTTGTAGCAATTTGAGCCCACATGATGTGAGAGGGTCGGAGCATCATGGAAGGACAGAGCATGAAGTGTCCAGCCCGCTAATCACATTTAAACGTATGTGAATGCTGATTTTGCATGCCCCGGCCTGTGCGGGGTGCAAGCCTCATGTTCACCACCATCGATGGACCGGAGTGTGGCACCGAAATTGGCGCCAGGCGCAAACCCCGATTTGGGCATGACGCCCAATTCTCCGCCTGATCATGATTCGCGTTCCTGCCGTTGTGAAGCAGAGAATCCAGCTCTGAGACACTTGAGGTCATGGAGGAATCTGAAAAAGGATGGGAACTTTAAAGTTGTGACATTGCCAGTCAGCTAGCATGGAGTAATGGTGGACAGAGCTTGATGTGAGCTAGTGACAGGAAGCAGATTGTTGAACCAGTTCATGCTTATGTAGGGTGGAAGATGGGAGGCCATCCAGAATAGCACTGGCATAACAAAGTTATTGTGTAGAACTCATGTGTAAAAACATAAAATATATCGTTAACTTCGATATGGCTATATAAAAATATTTCAGTAATTGTTTAGCTAGAGATAAGTACCTCTACATCCTTTGCCGATTCGGATACAGCTCTTGGCAGCTTGGGGCTATCAGGATGTTGTGGAATGAATCTACTGATGTTTTCTGTAATCCAGACTAGAACACCACTTCCAGAGCTGTATAGAAATAAATTCAATTAAATAATGGCGGCAAGAAAGGTATTTTCGAGAACTACAAGAAAATTGACTTCTACAAAATAATACTTCCACTTCAACCCTACCAACCCAGACCAGAGACACACATATCCCCAAATACCACTCATGTGGAACTGATTTAAAATTGCAGGTGCCAATGGGAGCTGTTCAAAGAGTCAAGAAAGACAAAGATCGATGGGGTTTGGAGGACAATTAAAATGAGTGAAAAAATGCCATAATTGGCTCCAGCAAGAATATTCTTACAGTTGAGAGAGAGTAAGTCAGTTAGAATCCGAGAGAGATGGAGAGAGGGAGCGAGAGAGGGGGAGGTGAAGAGCGAAAGAGAGAGATGGAGAGAAAAAGAGAGATGGAGACACAGAGAGATAGAGCGAGAGAAATATGCTGAGATAGAGCGAGATGGAGAGCGACAGAGATATGGAGAGGGAGAGATGGAGAGAGAGGGAGAGAGATATGGAGAGAGATGGAGAGAGAGAGAGAGATGAAGGGAGAGAGATGGAGAGGGAGAGAGATGGGGGAGAGAGATGGAGAGAGAGATGGAGAGAGAGAGAGATGGAGAGAGATGGAGAGAGAGGGGGAGATAGAGGGAGAGAGAGGGGGAGAGAGACGGAGAGAGGGGAAGAGGGGGACAGAGAAAGAGGGTGTGAGGGACAGAGTGTGAGGGACAGAGAGAGATAGGGAGGGACAGATAGAGATGGGGAGGTACAGAGAGAGATGAGGATGGAGAGAGATGGGGAGGGAGAGAGATGGAGAGAGTGAGATGGAGAGAGAGATGGAGGGAGAGAGGGAGAGAGAGAGAGATGGAGAGAGGGAGAGATCGAGAGAGAGGGAGAGGGGGGAGAGAGAAAGAGAGGATTGGGGAGAGAGAGTGTGAGGGACAGAGAGAGTGGGAGGGACAGAGAGAGAGAGAGGGAAGGACAGAGAGAGTTAGAGAGGGAGAGAGATGGAGACGAGAGAGAGGTATGGAGACAAGGGAGAGAGGTAGAGAGAAAAGATAAAAAATAGAGGGTGCAATTCAGCGACCCTGTTGCGCCTGGCATGGGTCCGGGCACAACACGTGAATCTCATGCAAGCCCCAAATCGGGCTCTGCTTTGAGCCGATTGTGAGTCACTCAATTCGCTCTCCCTGCATGACCTGGTGATCCAGATCTGAATATTTAAGTGAGCCTTCTGGTTAATTTACATAACTGGGCACAGGATTCACCCAGCGACTGGTACTCACCAGCTGCGTCTGGGAGACCTCGCCAGGGCGCCAGATAGTGTTGGTCCGCACAACCATAGACCAGGGGAGTTCCCCAGGCCATTTGAGAACCTTGGTGGTCAGGGACAGTGCAGGGTAGCATCCTGGCACACCCCCTGGCAACCAGGCACCTTGGCATTGCGAGTCTGGCACCCTGGCAGTGCTATACTTGCACTGCAGGGTGCTTGATGCACTGCCAGGGTGCCATGCTGCCAGGCTGGCAGTAAGGGTCCCAAGATGGCACTGCCAGGGGTCGGGCCCGGTGGGGGTGGGGGGGGGGGGGTGGGATGTTGCCTTGTACAGATGGGGTGGGGAGGGGTTCCCAGGGACTTCCCCAAGATACGGTGGGAGGTGGGAGAGGGGGAGAAGGAGATCAGGGTTGCTGGACAAAATGGCACCCAGATTTGTAAAGAGGAAATCACTAAGTGCAACCAAGGTGGCATTGCCAAAGTGCCAGGCTGGCAGTGCCAAGGTAACCAGGTGCTGGGGGAGTGCCAGGATACCACCATGCCCTGTCCCTGATCACCGGGGGGGGGGGGGGGGGGGGGGGGGGTTTCAGCTCCTCAGTGACACCCCGTTCCCTGATGTGTCATCACGACTGGTTCACGACTTTGTGAACCAGTACCAAACAGTGCCCGGTTGAGGCCTCACTGGCAAGGCCGGTGAATGGCAGGCCTTGGGAGTATTGGGAAAGCGAATATTTAAATAAGCCTAATGAATCATTTAAATACGCATGCCTGGATCTTGCCCAGAGAGAGCAAGGTCCAGATCACGATGCGCCATGAGATTCCATTGAATCTTGCAAGATGCTTTGAGCCGTCACAAATCTCGATACAAGCCTCTCGCAAGATACAATGGCCTCGTTCCAACACCAAGTCAGGCACAACAAAACTGCTGAATCACGCCCATGGTTATTGTGCATAGCAACAATAATTCCACAGACTAAGAGAGCAAGAATTTGGCCAGAGCAGGAACATTGAGAAGAAGGTAATTGGCAAATGAAATAAGGACGACAAGAGGAAATCTTTTTTATGCAGCAAGTGGTTAGGATCTGGAATGCACTGTCTGCAAATATGGTGGAGACACTTATGGCTTTCAAAACTGAATTAATAAGTATCTGAAACAAAAATAATGCAGGGCTATGGGAAAAGGGAGAAGTCTTAGGACCGGGTGAGTTGCTCTTGGAGAGTACATACATGGACACAATGGGCCAAATGCCACCTTGCTGTGTTGTAACCATTTCATGATTCTATGACTAAGTCATGCCAGCTTCAAACACTATATAGAAGACAGGATCTTAAGCTGTACTACACATAAATAGCATGTGATTCAGAGAGAAGAACACTTGGAAATAGGGATGTATTACTTCCATGGACTAAAAGGCTGTGGAAACTGATGATGTTGTGCCAAAAGACAACTTCCATCTGAATCTCTTGGAACAATGTTAATGACACAGTGCAGCCCAGGGAAAACACTGTAAACCATTCAAATTTTACAAAAATAATCCCTTGTTTCAAATCTGTTGGCATGCCAAAATATAAGCTGACATAAGCTTTGCCTCATACCTTTCCTCTGCAATGGGCACCAAAATCTGTTTAGATGCAGGCTGCGTTTCTCCTGGATCAGAACAGATGCCTGCAATTGAAACACCCTAAATTAGATTAGGATGAGAAGAGAAATAGTACTTTGCTTTGTCTCTAATTTATCTGTGTAATAGGTATGCTGCAAGGCGTTTCTTAAAAGTGATACAAAAAAGCATGTTACAACAAAAATAAGAGATACAAACATTATCCCTGCCGCTAGCTATAAGACCACCATTTGCAATTTTTAAAAAAATTATTTCATGGAATGTGAGTGTCACTGACAAAGCCAGCATTTGTTGCGCATCCTTAATTTCCCTTGTGAAGATGTCAGCAAGCGCCTTCTTGATCAGCTGCAATCCATGTGCTGTAGGTCCACAGTGCTGTTAGAAAGGGAGTTCCAGAATCTTGACCCAGTGAAGGCATAGCAAGATAGTTCTAAGTCATGATGGCGTGTGACGTGGAGAGGAACTTGCAGATGGTGGTGTTCCTCAGCATCTGCTACCCATGTCTTTCTAGGTGATAGAGATCACGGGTTTGAAAGTATAGTTGAAGAAGCCTTGGTGAGTTGCTGCTGTGCATCTTGTGGATACTGCATACTGCTGCCGCTATGTGTCATTATTGGACGGAATGAATGTTTAAAGTGGTGGATGGAGTGCTGATCAGCAAGCTGATTAATCCTGGATTGTGTTGAGTTTCTTGAATGTGTTGGTGGTAATCCACACAAATGGAGAGTACTCCATCACACTCCTGATGGATGCCTCATAGGTGGTGGGCAAGCTTTGGAGGTCAAAAGGTGAGGTATTCACCAGAGTTCCCAGAATCTGACCTGCTCTTTTAGCCACATTATTTATATGGCTGGTCCAGTTTAGTTTCTGGTCAGTGGTAACCTCCAGGATGTTGATGGTGGGGAATCCAGTGACGGTAATGCCATTGAGAGTCAAGGCAAAATTGTTAGATTCTCTCTGTTGGGGGATGGTCATTGCCTGGTGTGGTGTGACTATTTCTTGCCACTTATCGTTCCCAAACCTAAATGTTCTCCAGGTCTTGCTGTACGTGGGTATGCTCTTGCTGCATATAGGTATGGACTGCTTCGGTGTCTGAACACTGTGGAATCATCAGCGAACATCACCACTTCTGACATTATGATGGAAGGAAGGTCATTGATGAAGCAGCTGAAGATGGTTGAGCCTAGGACACCACCATGAGAAACTCCCCCAGCGATGTCTTGGGGCTGGGGTGGTTGGCATCCACCATTTGTGGAATGGATGACTCCAAGCAGTGAAAAGTTTTCCCATTGGCTTCAACATTGTTTTGGCTTCTTAATGCAACATTGGATCAATGTATCAAGAGCTTTTGTATCAAGAGCAGTCATGCTCACCTCACCTTTTGAATTCAGCAATGTTATCCATGTTTGGATCAAGGCTGTAATCAAGTCAGGAGCCTAGTAGCCTTAGCGGAACCCAAACTTAGCATCAGTGAACAGGTTACTGTCATGTAAGTGCTGCTTGATAGCACTGTCGATGCCCCCTTCCATCACATTGTTGATGATCGACAGTAGACTGATGGGGCAGTAATTGGCTGGATTGGGTTTGTCCTGCTTTTTGTGGACAGGGCATACCTGGGTAGATGTTGGGTTGATGCCAGGATTGTACCTGCACTGAAACAGCCTGATTAGGAGCACAACATATCTTTGAGCACAAGTCTTCAGTGCTATTGCCAGAATATTGTCAGGGCCCATAGCCTTTGCAGGATCCAGTGCTTTAGCCGTTTCTTGTTATCATGTGGAGTGAATCGAATTGGCTGAATACTGACATCTGTGATGCTGGGAACCTCACAAGGAGATTGAGACGGATCAACCACTCAACACTTTTGGCTGAAGATGGTTGCAAATGTGTCAGCCTTGTCTTTTGCAATAAGGTGCAGGGCTCCCCCATCATTGAGGGTTGAAGTATATGTGTAGTCTCCTCCAGTTTGGATTTCATGCTATATGCACAGGAATCAGATTTCTTCAAGAAGCAAGTCCTTTAGCCCATTCAAACACCAGCACTTATGTGCATAATTTGAATTATTTTTCTGTCGATTTGTCTCCAGATCTGAAAATCAGGTGTAAATTTCTGTACTTAACTAATGGCTCTCCCATCACATTGCTGATGAACTATTGGAGGAATTAAGAACAATCATTAAATAAAAATAATGGCCACATTTTACAATGGGAGATCCTGCAAAAATGTTTAATCAAATGTAACAGGTAGTTAGTTAATGAAATGAGTTTGGTAATTTAAAAAATTGCATTCAACAAATCTATTCAGAATTTGGCAGTAACTGTGCAGGACATTCGATCAATAAAAATAGAAACTATGGGCTGGATACTCCATTTCAGCGGCTAAGTGCTAGCTGAAACAGAGAATTTGTGGGCGTTTTACGACGCCAAAATCGGCGCCGAACCCTCAGCGATTCCGGGACTGGTGAGAGGCTAGCAGTGGTGCCGGGTGAAACTCCCAGCTCCCGTGTCAAAAACGGCCGGGGAATGGCCGGGTCCATGGCCGGGCATGTGCACACCGACGACCTGCAGCGGTCACGCCGTACAACATGGCGCCGGCCATGCACGGACCCGACCCGCCAAATGCGACCACAGGCCAGCCCCTGACCACGTTCGGCTACCTCCCACCAGTCCCCCAACCCTCACAGAAGCAACCCCCCTCCCCCCACCGCCCCCGCCCGGCAGCCCGCAGCCGTCACGCCGGGTTCCCAACTGCTCAGACCACATGTCAACCGCGCGGTCGGAAACTCGGCCTATCGGGGACGGAGCATCTCGGGAGGGCCTTCCGATGATGCGCCAACGCCACTTCAACGCCGTGCAGCGCACAACACGATGATGCCATTTCGAAGGTGCCGGAGACTCAAAAACCGGCACCAAACCGGCGCTGCCCCCGATTTGGTCGTCGGAAGGGATTCTCCACCCGGTCGGCAATTACAATATTGACATCGGGCAACGGAGAATTCCGCCCATTATATTTCAAGGAGATGTGAATTTATGGAATAAATGAAAAGAAATAAAACATTTTCCCCAAAATTAATTAAGTAGACTAATTGGGAGATTTGATCAAACAATTACAATAAAATCTATTGTTGAAAAAATATATAAAGATCCACAAATCAAATATGGCAATTCAAAATGCATTAATGAAGTGGAAAGAGTGACGGTTATAAAATTGGGCCAATTAAAAAAATATATATTTAAGCTGTGCTGGGTAGTTATATTTTTAAATCAATATTTTAAATTACTTGTTGCGATGAGCTCTCCACACTGTGCTGCCAAATATCTCTCTTTTCCCCTCATTCAGTAACATCTTAACCATCAGTCCCTCTTACCTGCTGTAATGCTGCCCTGAATCCTGCTATCATTATTGCTTCAAGCTGGCCAACAAAGATCAAGCTATGGGGATAAGTGAAAAATAAACCAAGCTCCAAGCTTTAGAGGAACTAAACTGAGCAATTGGCAACACTAGAGCGAGATGATTACCTTGATTAAAAGCACCCAGTGAGAGGCAAGGTCTGAGTGTCCAAAGGTGTGAAGGGATGTGGCCAATGGACATGGATCAAAAGATGATAGGATATTATAGGCTCCAGAGTACATGAACTCCAGATCATCTGACAAAACACTGGCAAGGAGAGGCATCTAGAATGAGTTCATGACTGGGGATTAGAGGGAGGAAGGAAGAACAGGGTCACATGGACAGGCAGACCACAGTTCCCAGTGTGACCCTTGCTAAGTATGGGAAGGACAGAACTGGAGTAGGTCCTGGTGTAGGATTCTTAGTACTCTTCCAGGATGATGGATGGATGGATGGGAACAGGTTACTCAGTGACCCGAGGCAGGTTGCAAAACTCAACAAATTAGCACATCACAGCGATGGTTCCAATTCACTATGTGGGGGTGGTGCAGAATTTAAGTTGTATAGACTTGTTTGTAATCATGTTACACTCACTTTCTACATCTTGCATGCTTCATTTTCAATAATATGTCAAAAGACATGTGCTATGCATTACTGAACATGATCAGAATATGAAGAAATAAGGAAATAATGGGCACGGAAGACAGATTTTGAAATTAAATGTATACCTTTAACTTCATCACGAAAGCAACAGTTTTTCAATAGACAGCAACTTTGAGTTTGGAAATAAATAAGGTACACCCACAGAAGATGATTCTTACTGTTATGAAGGGACTGTTTGAGCTCTCTATAGTAGGATATCATGTAAAGTTGAGCATAACTGTACATAATAGGTCACATAATCGGAGTATGATAGCACCACTAAAGGATCAATAATAATATGTTGCAGACACTCACTCGTGTGAATGTAACTTAAATTTGGATGGACTCACCTGGTTCATTTTTAGATGACGCTTGTTCTGTCTTTTCAACTTTCACTGTTTTCTAATTTGGAAATGGAAACAGAAGACTAGTTGTAAGAGTGAGAATTGAATTTTAAACCAATTGTTGATTGATAAATAATCATTAAATTAACAGTAGGCACACGTTTTAAAAACTGCTAAAAAATCAATTAAAAAACAGAAGCAATACATGCATTCTTCAATTCTGACTGAGTTGCTGGCCAACAACTCCTCAAACCCAGAAATGGTGAACTAGACAATATTTAATCCCAGCTGAAAATTGTTCATATTATTTATAATTCCAGTTGAGTTGGGTTATTCCTTAATCGCTCTCAAGAGATCTACCTGCATAGAATATATGGAAAATTGGAGATAAAAGGGGCGTTCCTGGAGAATTTATTTTTAAGAAGAAATTACAGCTCAAATGGACTCTTCCCCAGAAGCTATTCTGGACCATCTGACTACTAATAGAATGGGAATATTTAGAGAAGCCATCATTTCCATAATCCCGTGAAAAAATGAATATTTTGTTCAATGTGTCTTTTACTGGCACAAACTGATGTGGAACTCACCATAACAACGGGTACTTGAGACAAATATTATAGATGCATTTAAGAGAAAGCTAAGAGTGAGAGAGAGAGGAATACAAGGTTATGCTGCTAGGCTTAGGTGAAGAGGGGCAAATGGAGGCTCGTGTGGAATATATACACTTCCATTGGTCAGGTGGAATAAATGGTCTGTTTCTGTGCTGTTTATTTTACGTAAAGCAATTCTGTCAGTTTATGCAGCTAAGGTTTAGGTACAAGCAAGGTACATCTAGTAGTGGGTGAGTGAAATCTGTAAATGTAATGTGAGAGTCAATGATTGAGTTGAAGACCTTATTGAAAACCTTCTATCAGGCAGAAGATACAGAAGTCTGAAGACCCCCACATCCAGACATAGAAACAGCTTCTTCCCCACAGCAACGAGACTCCTCAATGACTCTCCCTCGGACTGATCTGTTCCCTGTAAGAACATTATTCACGATGCCCTATGCTGCTCTTGTTCATGTCGTATTTGCTTTGTTTGGCCCTTGTTCCGCACTGTAACAAATTACTTACTTGCCGAGGTACGTGTACTTCTTCACAGTCACTGTAACTATCTTTTATTCTTTTCTGTCTCCTGTGTACATACTGTGTACGTTCCTTTGGTCGCAGGAAAATACTTTTCACTGTACTTTGGTACATGTGACAATAAATCAATCAATCAATCAATCAAATCAAATCAAATTTGATATGAAATGAAATGAAAATCGCTTATTGTCACAAGTAGGCTTCAAATGAAGTTACTGTGAAAAGCTCCTAGTCGCCACATTCCAGCACCTGTATGCATTAGCAGTTGTGCGATACTTTGACTTGCCTACAAAAGGTTGCCAACCAACATTTCGGACACAACTCTGTCTCTTACCTCTTTCAGTCCCTCTGTGAGCTGAGAGTCAGCCCCAGATACAGTCTCAAGATGTTTGACGGGCTGAGATGGTTGTGGGGCAACTTTTGCTATCCAGGTAAACATCCTGTTTTAGGGGCAAACAGAGGTAAATCAGAAAGCCAAAATTATGATTTTATAATCATAGGTTGTAAATAGGTATGAGGTTATAAGTAGAGTATGATATTGTAACCACATTAATGCATCAGTATATGATCATACAACCATTAAGATATAAAGCAGACTTATCTTCAGCCCTGGACTTGAGTGAAAATAACTGTCACTTTCCTTGCTTTCAAGTAGCATGCCCACTAAAGAATTAGGGGAGATCCAGAATTGGAACAATGGGGGTTCATAGAGGGAGGAGAAATGCTAAAATGTGAACACGGAATAAAATACCCACCGACTCTTGAGTGGCACAACTGAGAATATTGGCTACAGAATAGTGGGACAATAAATGCCATGGACGTGCAACAGGATGGCTCGAGTGCAAAGTGTTAGAAAATGTTTTTGGAGAAATTCTCCACCAGGACAAGTGTGCAGAAATAAGAAAGCCCAGTGAAACCCATAAGTAGAAGCTAGGTTACACTGGGTCCCAGTCAACTTTGGCGCTTCCCAGTCAGCTTTGTAAGGGGTGGAGCCTGCACCTGCCCAATACAAGGCCAATAACATCGAGAGAACATTGAGGACTAGGAATCCCAGTATCCCTGCTTCCCTAGCTCAAAAGAGACCCAGCACATTATTGGAAGCTGCTATACACGGTAGCACAGTGGTTAACACTGTTGCTTCAAAGCGCCAGGGTCCCAGGTTTGATTCTCAGCTTGGGCTCCTGTCTGTGCTTAGTCTGCATGTTCTCCCCGCGTCTGTGTGGGTTTCCTCCGGGTATTCCAGTTTCCTCCCACAAGTCCCGAAAGACGTACTGTTAGGTAATTTGGACATTCTGAATTCTCCCTCTGTGTACCCGAACAGGCACCGGAATGTGGTGATTAGGGGCTTTTCACAGTAACTTCACTGCAGTATTAATAGTGGAAGCCTACTTGTGACAATAAAGGTTATTATTATTATTACCTGGCCAAATGGGGTGTACTGTTCTCCAGATGCATAAGTGGTCCTTATGGGGTTGACGCAAGAAAGGAAAGTATCCTGACCACTGAAAAAAGTTAGATGCTTGAGAAGGAACCTTATGATGCCATACAGAAAGTAAACCAGGGGAAATAATTTCAGCTGTTGAAGGTAGCAGAACACAGTTGGAAAATTTAGGAAAAGGACAATTGGGGAAAATTTAGGAGAAGTTGGTGATTTGGAAGGATCGGATTGCATACACTGCGGCCAAAACAACAAATTGCACTTCTATAGTCCCTTTAAAGTAATATGTCCCAAGGCAATTCACATACATAAAGGTGTTTAAAAGTGAAAATACCCATATTATAATAAACACTGACTATATAACAATGAACAGATTGGACAAAAATGAATATCAAGTCCATGAAAATCCATGGAATTTTTTCCAGTCTCTCAATGAAACTTTACACTTTTTTTCTGAGGGTTCTGCTGATCGCCCAAAAAGGTATCAACAGGAGATTAAACTGGATAACCCCCCAAAAAAGTCACAAAAATCACGATGCATGATGAACACACTACAATGCTGGCAGTATGTGAATTTCACACTCTCATATGTCTGGGTTCTGGATCAAAGTGAATAATCCTTACTGTCCAATAGGCAGGTTTTGATTGTCATGGTGAGGCAAAATGCAACTGGCACAGAGGTCTGCTGTGGAATGAAGGAACCATGACTACCGCCAGGAAGACAAGCATTCACCTGCACTGCCATCCAGGACCAGCGTGGCAGTCAGGGTGCCAGGCTGGCAGTGCCAAGGTGTCCATGTGCCAGAAGGAGAGACAGAGTGCTACTTGAGAGACCTACCCCACGTGCTGTTACACTTGTGTTATGGGCCAGGGTTTAGAGAATCCCAAAGTGTATCATGGAGTTCACCTGACCCACAACTTTTAATAGATTGTGGTATGGGGAGCACACGGCCCACTCTACAGGTGTGGTACAGCAGAAATGGGAAAGTAATTTTTAAAGCAAAACAAAGTTTATTCTATGAACTCAAGTTAACCTTTTTAAAACATACAGTGAACATCTTAGCAACCATTAATTCAAATACAACCCCCAAAGACTACAACACTAAGTAATCCTTTAAGCTTTCCTTTTTAACATCCATACGACTTTAAAAAAAAACCTTTATCAGAAGCACATCAGGTTAAAGTCACTACTGAAAACATTTATAATTCTGAATTCACCAAATGATCAAGAGATAGTCTTTTGATGGCAGAGAGAACAGCAGTACACCTGCTTGGTCTGGCTTCAGCTCCAACACTGAAAACGAAACTAAACACACCCTGCAGCCTGCTCAAAAATGAAAGTAAAAAGCTGACAGACAGCCCAGCTCCACCCACTCTCTGACATCACTGCAGTAGTAAGCACCCATTTCTTAAAGTTACTCTCACTACAGATATTTATATACACACCCATTTATAAATACCCATTTCTTAAAGGCACTCTCACATGACACTTGGTCCACATTCGTGTGGACCAGTACTAAATGGCGCCCTGGTGATGGTTCCCAGGTGTGGCCGTTGAATCCCTGTCACCAGGAGAATCCGGTGAATGTATATTTAAATGAGCCGTGCAGGCACACCCAGTGAGCGCGAGATCCAGATCGCGACGGCTCTCAAGATTCTTTAAATCTCGTGAGACATTTCAAGCATTGCAAATCTTGCGAGAAGCCTCTCATGAGATTCAATGGCCCCGGTCCTGACACCAAGTTGAGTGCGACGAGGCCGCTGAATTGCGCCCAAAATGGTGACGCCGGGACTGAATCACTTGCGGTTCGCGTTCCCATTAGGGGCGCTATTCAGGGAGCAATTCAGGACATGCTAATAGGCCACCACGTGAATCTAGAGCAATTCCCACTCCCCCCGGCATCTGATTCGCTGGGGCCAGACCAGCTGGAGCTGTTTCTACACTCCCCGCACACTCTTGTTCCAGCCAAGAAAATGGCACGGAGGAGACCAGCCCTGGGGTTGTCCGAGTTGGACCGCGATCGAATGGTTGATGATGTAGAGGAGAGGCAGGACACCTTCTTCCCCAGAGTGGGCAGGAAGCCTGCTGTCCTGCACCGGGCCTGGGAAGAGGTGGCAGAGGCGGTGAGTGCTGGCATGTATCACCAGAAGGACCGACACACGATTCCAGAAGAAGAGGAATAACCTCCTTAGGGCAGCTCGGGTGAGTCACCACCTCTGTCCCCTGGAAAATTCCTGTCCTTCACTCCGCACATCACCCCCTCACTCCCCTGGAGGTTAACCAAAATCCACTTGTCTGCATCTCCCTTACATCCCACCCTGCACCTAACCCCTGGAATGTCCTCTTTGGCCAGGTGCCTTGCACATACATGCCATTAGCTACAGAGTCCCACCGTAGAACTCACCTACATGTGTCTCACCGTGTCCTTTATGCGTCCCATAGGACAAAGCAGCCCATAGAATCCCTACAGTGCAGAAGGAGGTCAGTTGGCCCATCGCGTCTACACAGACTCTCTGAAAGTGCACCCTTCCTAGGCCCACTGACCCGTCCTATCGCTGTAACCCATAATCCCACCTAACCTTTGGACACTAAGGGACAATTTAGAATGGCCTATCCACATAACTTGCACATCTTTGGACTGTGGGAGGAAACCAGAGCACCCGGAGGAAACCCACGCAGAGAGGGAGAAAATGTGAAAATTTCACACAGTCACCCAAGGTTGGAATTGAACCCGGGTCCCTGGCACTGTGAGGCAGCAGTGCCAACCACTGTGCCACCGTACCGCCATAATCGGAGGGAGCATGAGAAAACCGTCAGGGGCATCCCAGACCTCAGAGTACAGGCCCCTGCAGAGCAGAGGGTGCTGGATTTAGCCAGAGAGGTCAATGAGAGGGCTATCTCCGAAGTGGAGATCGGCAAGCAGCAATAAAGGGAGTCCTGATGCAAAATAATGTCCCTATAGCAAGTAACCTGCTGTCACCTGCCCCCTCCAGCATCACAGCTACTATCACCTTGTTGGAGCATTTTATTGATGAGTCTCCTGGGTCACCTACTTGTGCGTACTTCACATATGCTGCAGCACATCAGGTGGAGGTGGGAAGTCCAGAGGGAGCAGGAAGTCGGAGGGCTGCCCGATCCCAGGAGTCCGGACAGGTATCACGCTCCTGGAAAGTATGACCCCATCATTGGTACAGATGCAGACATAGAGCCAGGATTTACAGGAAGGGGTGTCGCCAATTTTCCAGCGCCTGCAGGTGCAGCTGGAGGAGTCTAATCACCTTCAGGCACAGGAGATTGTGACAACAACGTGTGGAACCCAGGCCAACACATGGGCGTCTGCAGTGGAAACCTTGGGTCACAAAGTCAGAGCCATGGGTCAAGATGTCCAAGGCTTGGGGCACACTGTGTGGTCGATGGCTGAGAAACTGGACAGAGGCGCTCACTCACAGCCAGACATGTACCCGGCCCACATGGAAATTACTGCAGTGCTCCAGTGCTTGGCCCAGTCACAAAGGGTCATGGCTGAGGGGATCGAGAGCATTGGCTGGGTGCTGACTGACCTGGGCCAGGCATAGAGGGACATGTTAGAGGCACAGAGGGAAATGGCACAATACCAGAGGGGCATTACCAAGGCAGTGAGGGACACAGCTCACTCACTGAGGGATGTGTTCCTGTCTCAGAGCTCCATGGTTGAGGGTATTGAGACCCTGGTTCAGCCAAGGGTGAGCCTCCAGGACTGACAGCGCCGGGTGAAGGTGGAGCCTCCAGAGCTCACTCCGGCCTCACCTCCATCCCATGGAGTATCCCTGGGGCCATCAATCACGCTGATGGAAGAGGACGTTATGAGACCAATACCAGTGCCACCCGCAGGGGAGGTGCTGGAACATCTTACTGCTTCTGAATCCCCCCCCCCCCAACTGACACTGGCGCATCTCATGGGCAGCAGGCAGAACAAGGTGGCACATCGTCACCTGTGACACCCGAAAGTCAGCCAGACACATCCAGGTCAAGGCCCATCAGAGGACGGCCATCAAAGCATCTAAGGTCAGAGGGCAGAAAACGCAGCAAGTCACCTCCACGTCTGATGTGCTGTCTGGGGTTACACCCAAGACAAGAAAGTTAGACACCCGTTAAGTTGACACGGGTGCAACACTAAGGTGAGTGTTAGAGGTCAGGGCACATCAATCATATAGTCACCATTAAACACTTTTTCACCAACATTCCAACCTGCCTCAATTCCCTTTCTGAAGTGGTTCAGGGATGGGCTGGACTGGGTGTAGAGGGTGTGCTGTGTGGGAGTGTGTGGCACAATGGTTGAGTGGGGGGTGTTAGAGGATGAACGTCCCACCTGGGGTCACCCTCAGAGAGGTGGCAGGGAATGGGACCAGGCGTATGAGGGTGCCTTGTATAACAGCTTACCTAACGAGTGACCCGTCCCCGCTGACCATCTCCAGAATGACAACCCACCCCCACCCACCAGCACGCACACTACCCCACCCTCCCAAAGGATATTTGGGCCCGTGTGATGGAACAGACCGGAACACATGCAGGGACCACACGGGTGGCAGTGGAATGTGATCCTAAAGGCAGGAGCCAGACTATGAGGTGCACCATCATTTCACATTGAGTCGTCATCATTGTCCATCCCATGAACAAGTCCCAAAGATACTACCTCCCCAGGGCCAACACCCTGTGGTAATGCCGGTGGGATGCTCAGAGAGGGTAGGGGATCTGGGATGGTGGGATGGAATGAAGGGCAGTGGAACAGGGAAGGTGCAGTGAAGGCAGGAAGGCCTGAGATGGTGGAGCGCGGAAGAGCGGCGTATACTATGTCCAACCTGTTTATCACATTTAAATGCATTCACGTGCCGGTTTTGCATGCCCCTGCTGGTGAGGGGGATAAACCTGGTTATCACTGCCAGGGAGGGACCGGAGCATAGTGCACGATGCTTAATTCTCAGCCGCACTGGGATTTACGTAAGACAGAGAATACAGCCCATCCAAATCAGTTTCTGGTCAATAGTAACCTCAGGAGATACTGCAACTGTCAAACCATTGAATGTCAATGGGAGATGGTTGAATCCTCTCTTTTTAAAAATAAATTTAGAGTACCCAATTCATTTTTTCCTATTAAGGGACAATTTAGCGTGGCCAATCCACCTACCCTGCACATCTTTAGGTTGTGGGGGCGAAACCCACGCAAACACGGGGAGAATGTGCAAACTCCACACGGACAGTGACCCAGAGCCAGGATCGAACCTGAGACCTCGGTGCCGTGAGGCAGCAGTGCTAACTCACTGCGCCACCGTGCTGTCCCTGGTTGAATTCTCTCTTATTGAAGATGGTCATTCCCTGGCAATTCTGTGGTGTGAATGTTACTTGCCACTTGACAGCCTAAAACTGAGTGTCTTCTTGATCTTGCTGCATATAGCTGCAAGAAAATGAAGTGCATGCCCCAAATAATGACCCTCCAATCTAAATCTACCTAGAAAATAAAAATGCCACCTTCTCTCAGGAAAATCTTTCAAGGTAATGAAGAAATAGCGCAGGTATAAAGGGTCTTCAATCGTATTTTTTTTTTGCCAGCGTTGGACTGGGGTGATCACAGTAAGAAGTCTTACAGCGCCAGGTTAAAGTCCAACAGGTTTGTTTCAAATCACTAGCTTTCGGAGCGCTCCGAAAGCTAGTGATTCGAAACAAACCTGTTGTATTAGTTTTTGTTCCCGGCCATGACTGTCCTTAATGGGACAGTTAGAAGCTGCTCAGAGAAAGGGGAAGAATAAATATTCTTGAACTGACATTTGTGAGGCCACTCAATATAATCATTGCTGATCATGGACATCAACTCCACTTTCTCCCCACTCCCCAGATATCTTGATTCCCTCAGTGGCCAAATCTGTCTATCTCAGCCTTAAGTATATTCAATGATGATGCATCCACAATAATCTGGGCTGGGAATGCCAAAGAGTCAGAACCCTTTGAGTAAAGACATTTCTTCCCCTCTCTGTCCTAAATGATCAGCCCCTTATCCTCAAATTGTGTCTCCATGATCTCGATCCCCCAGCCAAGGGAAACAATCTCTCAATATCTACCCTGCCGATCCTCAACATAATCTTGAATGCTTCAGGAAAATCACTCCTCAATCTTCTAAAATCCCAAAAATATAGACCCAATTTACTCAGCCTCTCATCAGAGGACCTTTCTCATATCCCAGGGACCAATTTAGTGAACATCCGATATACTGCCTGCAATGTAAGCATATCCTTCCTTAAAACTGAGCACAGTGTTCTAGATGGGGTCTCACCAGAGCCCATACAATTATAGCAAGACTTCCTTATTCCTGTACTCCAACCTCCTTGTGGTAAAGGCCAAAATGCCATTTGCTTCCAAATTTATTGCTGTACCTGCATGCTAATTTTCTGTGTTCCTGTAGGAGAACACCTGTGATTCTCTGAACATCAGCATTTATAAGCTTCAGGTCTTATAAAAAATATTTTGCTTTTCTATTCTTATGACCAAAATGAATCACTGACCCACATTTTACTCCACCTGCTACCTTGTTGCCCACAAACCTGCCTATTACGCTCTGCATCCTCTTCACAACTTACATTTCCACCTAGCTTTGTGTAGACAGCAAATTTAGATACTTTGTCCTTTTGTCCCAGTTATTAATAGATTATAAATAGCTGGGCGTCACCGCTGATCCTTGTGGAACTCTACTTGTCACATCCCGGCAACTTGAAAATGCCTGATTTATCCTATACTATGCATCCTGTCCATTATCCAGCCCTCAATACATGCTAATACATTACTTCCAACTTCATGAGCCCTTTAACTTGCCTGTCAACCTTTTGTGTGGTGCCTTATCAAATGTCTTTTGAATATCAAAGTACTACAACTACTGGCTCCCCTTTATCTAGCTTACTAGGTTATACCCTCCAAAAAAAAGGATTTCCCTTTCATAAAACCATGTTGACTTGTTCTAATCATATTAAGTCTTCCTTAGTGCATTGTTCAGACTTCCTTAATAGATTCCACCACTTTCCAGACGTCTGGGGTCTGGGTAACGCAATAGTCTTTCTCCTCCCTTTCTTGAATAGCAGTGTTATATTTGCTAGCCATTCTGCTGAAGTCATTCCATAATCTGTGCATCCACTGTATCTGTGGTTACCTCTTTTAGAACCCTTGGATGTAAGCCATCAGCTCCTAGGAATTTGTATGATTTTAGTTCCTCGAGTTTCTCCAGTGCTTTTTCTCTGTTGGTTTGCATTAGCTTAATTCCCCCACTCATTTTGGTTCCAAGGCTATTTCTCGTATATCACCTCTGTCCTCCACTGTGAAGACAGATGCAAAATATTTATTCAACTTCTCTGCCATTTCTTCATTCCCCATGATAATTTCTCCAGTCTTTGATTTTAAGGGACCAATGTTTACTTTAGCTACTCTCTTCCTTTTTGTACCTGTACAAAGTCTTACAATCTGTTTTCATACTCGTAACTAGTTTACTCCCATAGTCTATTGTTCCCTTTTTATCAACTTTCTGGTGGCCTTTTGCTGCTTTCTAAGACACTACCAATCCTCAGATTGACTACTGTTCTTTGCAACATTGTAATCCTATTGTTTAATATAATTCTATCCTTAGCCTCCTTAGTAAGCCACTGATGAATGAGTTTATGTTTTTCAATGCAATGTCTTTTTTGTTCAACATTTTGAATTGTTTCTTTAAATGTTTCTCATTGTTTAGTTACCACCATACCTTTTAGACAAACGAGCCAATCGACCTTTGCAGCTCTACCTCATATCTATGCAATTGGCTTTGTTTACATTTAAGATTCCTGTTTGTGATTGGAGTATGTTGTTTTCAAATTTAATGTTGAATTCAATTGTATTATGAACAGTATTTTCCTGTGGATCTTTTATTAGACATTATTACTTAATCCTGTCTCAATGCACAATACAGACCTAAAATAGCTTCCTCCCTAGTTGGTTCCACAATGTATTACTCCAGAAAACTGTCATGAAACCATTCTACAAACAGACACACGGGAACACCATCACCTGGAAGTTGGATGGTTCCCTGAGCAGACTGCCAGAGTCATCTGGCAGAACGCCTCATCACCAGAACTTATAAACAAGCACCAAGACCTAGCTTGGCTGGTGGTGAGAAGGGCCCTCCCTGTCAGATTCTTCATGCACACCCGAAGGCTCTGCGCCAATGCACGCTGCCCTCGGAGTGGCTGTGGGGGAAATGAGACGGTCACACACCTCCTTGTGGAATGTGCCTTTGCAAAGAAGGTCTGGAGAGAGATGCAGTGGTATTTGTCAAGGTTCATCCCGAACAGATCTGTGACACAGGACTCTGTGCTCTACGGACTGTTTCCAGGGACACACACCGAGACAAATATCAACTGCTGCTGGAAGGTCAACAACTCGGTGAAAGACGCTCTTTGGTCTGCCCGAAACTTGCTGATCTTCCAGTGCAAAGAATTGTCCTCGACCGAGTGTTGCAGACTGGCACATTCCAAGGTCCAGGACTACGTGCTGAGGGACGCACTCAAGCTTGGGGCAGCTGCCACCAAGGCGCAATGGGGAAAGACCACTGTGTAAGGTCTTTCCAGCAAATGTACACCGAGGGGCGGGTAACAGTGTAAACCCCCCTCGGTCTGGGCCACCAACACTCCAATGTATAAAACAAACATGACAATGTAAATATTTAAGAAGGAATTGTAATGTAAAGAGTGATATGTGTATAATATTATCAAAATTGAATGGAAGAAAGTCAAGGCAATGTGTAGCTCTGACGGAAATGTACAGTCAAGACAATTCAAAATGCTCTGTAATGCTTCTGATAAATTTTATGAATAAAGTATATCTTTTTGAATTAAAAAAAAAATCACCTGTAAGTTCCCTTCAAAGCGACACAACATCCTGACTTTGTTCCTTCACTGTCGCTGGGTCAAAATCCTGAACTCCCTCCTTAACAGCACTGTGGGCGTACCCACACTACATGGACTTCAGCGATTCAAGAAGGCAGCTCACCACCACCTTCTCAACCGCAATTAGGAATGGATAATAAATGCTGGCTTAGCCAGCAGCAGCCACATCTATAAATGAATAAAAAATAACTCATCTTCCAGACCACCTTTGTAATTTGATTGGTCCAGTCTATATGATGATTGAAGTTCCCCACGTCTATTACATTCCCTTTGTTACAAACTCCAATAATTTCTTGTTTAATGGTCCAATGGTATAACTACCATTTATGTGCAAATAAACGACTCCCACCAGTGTTTTGTAACTCTTACTATATCTAATCTCCACCCATCCTTTCTCACAGATGTCCTTATGTCATCTTTTATTATCAGAGCTACCCCTCCTTTGTCATTCCGTTTGTCTTTTTTGAAACATTGTACACCCTGGAATATTAATTTCCCAACTTTGGTTACCCTTTAACCATGTCTCTGTAATAGCAATTGTATCTAAACCATTTATCTCTATTTGTGCCACTATTTCATCTATCTTATTGGGATGCTCCATGAATTCAAATAAAATGACTTCAGTTTTAGCTTTTACTACTATTGCCTGCATGGACCTTACTCTCTCATGCACTGTAACTATTAAACTCTCTGTCCCTTCCTGTCTCACTCAGCTTCTCTTTACACACATCGATATACCTTCCTCGTGCCTCAACTTTTATCTTTGGATTTCTAAATCTCCCTCCTGAACCCTCCTTCTCTCCGGTTAGTTTAAAGCCATTTTTCGCTACTCTGACCATATTTGCTGGCACACTGTTATGTTTGTATGCTCTCTCCCTTCCTAGCAGTAACTTACCTGGACCAGATAGCTTCCATGGGTGGGTTGCTGAATATTTGGACCCCTCTCATCGACGACGTGTTCCAAATGTGTGGACGTTGGCTGACAGAATGGTAATGAGGCCTGACCATGAAAACTGATTTGATCATCAATCACTTGCATTGGGTGGGATGTGTGTTTGCTCTGCCCACTTGCTGTCTAGTGCAAATGGTTACATAGATTACCCGACTGCTCTTATACCAGTGAGAGCATTGTAAAACACAAATATCAAGCCTGAAGTGCCATGGCTCATTGAACTGACATAAATGGCAGAGTCAGCCATCTGCCAATTCGGTCATTGATTCCACAAGGTCAGTGGAGATTCCCAGTTTTAAATATTTCAAGTGTATATCATTCTGGGTGCATTTTGGGCACCCACCCAGCAAGACTGAGATGGTGGCTTGCTGCTGGAATGAGCACCACAACCTGAGGCCCAGCAGTCTATAGGTTGGCACATTGGTCTCCCAATTCCCGAGTGGCGCATCCCGTTGTCTTCCATCTCGGCCAGGCCTGATCCTTGCAGCTGAGAGTTGCACTTCCACCGGACTGGCAGTCGTAACACCTTCTTTCACCCTGGTGGATTCCAGAGGTGACCAAATAACATGCAAGGTGGGAATCCCCTATCTTGCCTTCCTCCTCCACCCTGTGCTTGTGTACTCTCGAAACACAGAAAACCAGGTTTGGGCAGATGGAAGTTTCTCAAACCAAAGCCCACAACAATTAACAGGGCTTCTCCTGATGTATTCAGGTTCCAGCCTGTTTTGCTGGCTTGTTGTCTGATTTATGGCGAGAATGAACTAGAAGGGCCATGGATTTTCAAGCCTGATGACTGTATATCACTGTTGGGCAGGCACTGAATATGTAAGTACAGTAGAATAATGCTAGCGCTGATTGTGTTTCATTGCAGAACGACACACAGGCAATGATCATAAGGTGCTAAGATCGTAATAAATAGGAGCAGAAGTAAGCCATTTGGCCGATCAAACCTGCCCCACCAAGTGACCTTGCCCTGCTGCAGGTGACTACAAGGGAGAGAGCTGATTGGTGAGTAGCAGGTAAGGAGTGTAGGTTCTTCATACCAGGGGTGGAGCTGAGCGGGAGAAATCCGGAGTACAGTCTGGGAAGGTGAATGGTACTTTGTGTCTGTATCTGTGTCTCTTTCTGTGTTTTAAAATTGTGGGGGGAAAAAAACCTGAGAAGTGACATCACAGTTAATTTGTGACCTGATTGGCTGGTAGGGAATCTGTTAAATTTGAAAAGAAAAATGAAGAAACTAATTAAAACGAATTAATTAACTAGGTAGAAGAGTAACTAAACCTGAGGGCAGAGATTAGTATTTAGCATTTAATTTTACAGTAAATATCTCATGCCAGGGACCATATAGTTAATTGTAACTTAATCTAATAAGAATTTAAGTATTTATTTTAAATTAATTAACTAGTGCTTAACTGACACCCAGCGGAGTGCAGTGCTCTAACTGTGAGATGTGGGAGATCTGTAACGCTTCCACCGTTCCGGTCGACTACGTCTGCAGAAAGTGTAACCAATGGCAGCTCCTCACAGACCACATGGTTCAGTTGGAGCAGCAGTTGGATGCACTTAGGAGTATGCAGGTGGCGGAAAGCGTCATAGATAGGAGTTATAGAGACACGGATTTGGTACTGGGTAATGAACCAGGACAGGTGTTAGATTTGGAGGTAGGTGAGCACTTTGGTGATAGTGACCACAATTTGATTGCGTTTACTTTAGTGATGGAAAGGGATAGGTATCTACCGCAGGGCAAGAGCTATATCTGGGGGAAAGGCAATTATGATCGATGAGGCAAGACTTAGGATGCATCGGATGGAGAGGAAAACTGCAGGGGATGGGCACAATGGAAATGTGGAGCTTGTTCAAGGAACAGCTACTGCTTGTCCTTGATACGTATGTACCTGTCAGGCAGGGAGGAAGTGGTCGAGCAAGGGAACAGTGGTTTACTAAAGCAGTCGAAACACTTGTCAAGAGGAAGAAGGAGGCTTATGTAAAGAAGAGACATGAAGGTTCAGTTAGGGCGCTCGAGAGTTATTAGTCAGCTAGGAAGGACCTAAAGAGAGGGCTAAGAAGAGCCAGGAGGGGGCATGAGAAGTCTTTGGCAGGTAGGATCAAGGATAACCCTAAAGCTTTCTATAGATGTGTCAGGAATAAAAGAATGACTAGGGTAAGAGTAGGGCCAGTCAAGGACAGTAGTGGGAAGTTGTGCTTGGAGTCCGAGGAAATTGGAGAGGTGCTAAATGAATATTTTTCTTCAGTATTCACACAGGAAAAAGACTATGTTTACGAGGAGAATACTGAGATTCAGGCTACTAGACTAGAAGGGCTTGAGGTTCATAAGGAGGAGGTGTTAGCAATTCTGGAAAGTGTGAAAATAGATAAGTCCCCTGGGCCGGATGGGATTTATCCTAGGATTCACTGTGAAGCTAGGGAGGAGATTGCCGAGCCTTTGGCTTTGATCTTTAAGTCATCTTTATCTACAGGAATAGTGCCAGAAGACTGGAGGATAGCAAATGTTGTCCCCTTGTTCAAGAAGGGGAGTAGAGACAACCCCGGTAACTATAGACCAATGAGCCTTACTTCTGTTGTGGGCAAAATCTTGGAAAGGTTTATAAGAGATAGGATGTATAATCATCCGGAAAGGAATAATTTGATTAGAGATAGTCAACACGGTTTTGTGAAGGGTAGGTCGTGCCTCACAAACCTTATTGAGTTCTTTGAGAAGGTGACCAAACAGGTAGATGAGGGTAAAGCAGTTGATGTGGTGTATATGGATTTCAGTAAAGCGTTTGATAAGGTTCCCCACGGTAGGCTACTGCAGAAAATACAGAGGCATGGGATTCAGGGTGATTTAGCATTTTGGATCAGAAATTGGCTAGCTGGAAGAAGACAAAGGGTGGTGGTTGATGGGAAATGTTCAGACTGGAGTCCAGTTACTAGTGGTGTACCACAAGGATCTGTTTTGGGGCCACTGCTGTTTGTCATTTTTATAAATGACCTGGAGGAGGGCGTAGAAGGATGGGTGAGTAAATTTTCAGATTACACTAAAGTCGGTGGAGTTGTGGACAGTGCGGAAGGATGTTACAAGTTACAGAGGGACATAGATAAGCTGCAGCGCTGGGCTGAGAGGTGGCAAATGGAGTTTAATGCAGAACAGTGTGAGGTGATTCATTTTGGAAGGAATAACAGGAAGACAGAGTACTGGGCTAATGGTAAAATTCTTGGCAGTGTGGATGAGCAGAGAGATCTCGGTGTCCATGTACATAGATCCCTGAAAGTTGCCACCCAGGTTGAGAGGGTTGTTAAGAAGGCGTATGGTGTGTTAGCTTTTATTGGTAGAGGGATTGAGTTTCGGAGCCATGAGGTCATGTTGCAGCTGTACAAAACTCTGGTGCGGCCGCATTTGGAGTATTGCGTGCAATTCTGGTCGCCGCATTATAGGAAGGATGTGGAAGCATTGGAAAGGGTGCAGAGAAGATTTACCAGAATGTTGCCTGGTATGGAGGGAAGATCTTATGAGGAAAGGCTGAGGGACTTGAGGCTGTTTTCGTTAGAGAGAAGAAGGTTAAGAGGTGACTTAATTGAGGCATACAAGATGATCAGAGGATTTGATAAGGTGGACAGTGAGAGCCTTTTTCCTCGGATAGTGATGTCTAGCACGAGGGGACATAGCTTTAAATTGAGGGGAGATAGATATAAGACAGATGTCAGAGGTAGGTTCTTTACTCAGAGAGTAGTAAGGGTGTGGAATGCCCTGCCTGCCTGTAACAGTAGTGGACTCGCCAACACTAAGCGCATTCAAATGGTCATTGGATAGACATATGGACGATAAGGGAATAGTGTAGATGGGCTTTAGAGTGGTTTCACAGGTCGGCGCAACATCGAGGGCCGAAGGGCCTGTACTGCGCTGTACTGTTCTATGTTCTATGTTCTAAGATGCAGGCAGAGAGATGGGTGACCGCTAGAAAGGGTAGGCAGTCAGTGCAGGAGTCCCATGTGGCTGTCCCCGTCTCTAACAAGTAAACCGTTTTGGATACTGTTGGGGGGGGGGGGGTAGCCTATCAGGGGGAAAAAAACAGCAGCCAGAACAGTGGCACCACAACTGGTTCTGTTGCTCAGCAGGGGAGGGCAAAGTGCATGAGAGCGATAGCTATAGGGGACTTTATAGTAAGGGGCACCGGTAGCCACTTCTGTGGACATGAAAGAGACTCCAGGATGGTAAGTTGCCTCCCTGGTGCTAGGGTTAAGGATGTCTCTGAACAAATACAGGACATCCCAAAGGGGGAGGGTGAACAGCCAGAGGTTGTAGTGCCCATAGGTACTAACGACATAGGCAGGAAGAGTGATGAGGTCCTGCAGAAGGAGTTCAGGTGTTAGGCAGTAAGCTAAAAAGCAGGACCTCTAGGATTGTAATCTCAGGATTACTCCCTGTGCCACGTGCCAGTGAGGCTAGAAGTAGGAGGATAGTGCAGCTAAATACATGGCTAAACTGGTGGTGTAGGAGGGAGGGTTTCAGATTTCTGGATCATTGGGATATCTTCCAGGGCAGGTGGGACCTGTACAGGAAGGATGGGTTGCATCTAAACTGGAGGGGCACCAATATCCTGGGTGGGAGGTTTGCTAGAGTCACTCAGTAGGATTTAAACTAGTATGGCAGGGTTGGGAACCAGAGCGCTAGCTTAGAAGGTGTAATAAATGAAGGGAAAATAGAGAACAAAATAAAGAGAACACCATCACCCTGAGTCAGAGCAATAAAGGTGACAAGTATGAGAAGGGAGGTGGTCAATGCAGGACTGAGGGTGTTGTACCTAAATGCACGCTGTATACGGAAGAAGGAAAATAAGCTTGTTGTGCATATTGAAATTGGTCGGTACCATGTTGTGGGCATCGCAGAGACGTGGCTGCAAGGGGATCAGGGCTGGGACCTAAATATCCAAGGATAGGTGTCCTATCAAAAGGACAGGCGGATGGGTAAAGGGGGCGGGATTGCATTGTTGGTAAGGAATGAAGTTAAATCGATAGCAAGAAGCGATATAAGATCAGAAGGCATAGAATCTCTGTGGGTAGAGTTGAGGAATCGCAAAGGTAAAAAGACCCTGATGGAAGTAATGTGCAGGCCTCCTAGCAGTAGTCAGATGTGGGGCAGAAAATAAATCAGGAGATAGAAAAGGCATGTAAAAAAGGCAATATTACAATAATCATGGGGGAATTCAATATGCAGGTGGACTGGGAAAATCAGGTTGGTAGTGGATCCCCAAAAAAGGAATTTGTGGAATGTCTAAGAGATGTTTTATTTGAGCAGCTTGTGACAGAGCCTACTAGGGAACGGGCAATTCTGCATTTGGTGATGTGTAATAAGGCAGACTTGATTAGGGAACTTAAGGTGAAGGAACCCTTAGGCAGCAACGACCACAATATGATATAATTTACCCTGCAGTTTGAGAGGGAGAAGCTGAAGTCAGATGTAATGGTATTACAATTAAATAAGGGTAACTACAAAGACATGAGGGAGGAGCTGGTCAGAGTTGATTGGAAAAGGAGCCTAGCAGGGAAGGCAGTGGAACAGCAATGGCAGAACTTTTTGGAGGTTATTCGGGAGGCACAACAGAAATTCACCCTAAGGAGGAGGAAACATGCTAAGGGGAGGGCGAGGCATCCATGGCTGACGAGGGAAGTAAAGGACAGCATAAAAGCAAAAGAAAAAGCATACAAAGTGACGAGGATTAGTGGGAAACTCGAGGATTACGAAGCCTTTAAAAGCGAGCAGAGGACAACTAAAAAAGCAATGAGAGGGGAGAAGATGAAATATGAGTGTAAGCTCACTAGTAATATAAATGAAGATAGGAAAAGTTTTTTTAAATATATTAAAGGTAAGAGAGAGGCAAAAATAGACATTGGACCACTGGAAAATAAGGCTGGAGAAGTAATAATAGGAAACAAAGAAATGGCAGAGGAACTGAATAGTTACTTTGCATCAGGCTTCACGGTGGAAGACACCAGTGGGATGCCAGAGCTCTAGGAGAACCAGGGGGCACAGGTGAGTGTAATGGCCATCACTGAGGAGAAGGTTCTGGGGAAACTGAAAGGTTTGAAAGTGGATAAATCACCTGGACCGGGTGGACTACACCCCGGGGTTCTAAAAGGGATAGCTGAGGAGATTGTGGAGGCATTGGTGATGATCTTTCAGGAATCACTGGAGACTGGCAGGGTCCCGAAGAGATGGAAAGTGGCTAATGTAACACTGCTGTTTAAGAAGGGAGGGAGGCAGAAGGCGGGACATTATAAACCAGTTAGCCTGACTTTGGTCATTGGTAAGAATTTAGAGTCCATTATTAAAGATGAGATTGCGGGACTTCCGGGTGCGGCGATGACCAGCTAAGTCGCACGTTTCGGCAGCTCCCGGTGGAACGGACTTTTGGGCTCTTAATAGGAGCCCCAACGGCAATTTTAACAGCAAAAAACACTGTGCTGTAATCCAGAAGGGAATCCCCCCTGGACACGGATGGAAAAAAGAGAGGAAGGTGGCCGGATTGCGGTGGATCCTTTAGAGCAGCGGCCAGGAAGGCAGGCACAAAACAAGATGGCGTCGGAAGGAGGCAGTTTAATATGGGGCCCTGACCAACAAGAGTTCCTGCGGCGTTGCGTGGAAGAACTCAAAAAGGAGATGAAGAAGGAGCTGTTGGCCCCAATATTACAAGCGATTGAGGGGCTAAAGGAGGAGCAAAAGACCCAGGAACAGGAGCTTCGGGTCGTGAAGGCAAAGGCTGCTGAGAATGAGGACGACATACAGGGCCTGGTGGTGAAAACGGAGATGCACGAGGCACAACACAAAAGGTGTGTGGAAAGGCTGGAGGTGCTGGAGAATAATGCGAAGAGGAAGAATTTAAGGATTCTTGGTCTTCCCGAAGGTGTAGAAGGGGCGGACGTCGGGGCATATGTGAGCACAATGCTGCACTCGTTAATGGGATCGGAGGCCCCGACGGGTCCGCTGGAGGTGGAGGGAGCCTATCGAGTTATGGCGCGAAGACCGAGGGCTGGAGAAATTCCTCGAGCCATAGTGGTGAGATTTCTCCGATATAAGGACAGAGAGATGGTCCTCAGATGGGCAAAGAAAACTCGGAGCAGTAGGTGGGAGAACGCGATGATCCGCGTATATCAAGATTGGAGTGCGGAGGTGGCGAGAAGGAGGGCAAGCTTTAATCGGGCCAAGGCGGTGCTGCACAAACGGAAGATTAAATTTGGAATGCTGCAACCGGCAAGACTGTGGGTCACACATCAAGGGAAACACCACTACTTCGAAACGGCAGATGAGGCGTGGACATTTATTGTCGAGGAGAAACTGGAGTGAGCGGGCCATAAAAAGAACGTTTGGGACAAAGTGGGGGGGGTGAATATGTGGGATGAAGGGGGGAAAAGAGGGAAGAGATGACTTCCCAAGTTGTTAATCCTGCGACCCTGTAACTTTTCTCTCTTCCCCATGTCGTGGGGGAGGGAGGATGATGAGCTGAGGGCGCCGGCCATTGGGGGCGGGGCCAAAAGAGAAGCGCAGGCTTTGTTCCCGCGCGATGGTAATCACGGTGGGAACAGGGAAGCAGGAAGGAGGGGGCCTTGCGCAGTGTGAGCCGAGGTCACGGGGGAAAGCCGAGGTCGGCCAGAGTTTGCTGACTTCTGGGAGCAACATGGGGGGTGTAATTACGCTAGTTTGGGATCTAGCGGGGGGGGGGGGGGTTAACTGGGTAGCTGCTGCTGGGGAGAAGGGGGAACTGGTATGGGGGGGGTGGTGGTCGGGGCGGGGGGGCGCCGCTTGGGGGAGATACGGCTACGTGGGAACCGGGTGAGGAGCTGGATTGGAAAAGGAGATGGCTAGTTGTCAAGGGGGGGGGTAAAGAGCCCCCCAACCCGGTTGATCACGTGGAATGTGAGAGGGCTGAACGGGCCAATTAAGAGGGCACGGATACTCGCACACCTAAAGAAACTTAAGGCAGATGTGGTTATGCTTCAGGAGACGCATCTGAAGCTGATAGACCAGGTCTGACTACGCAAAGGATGGGTGGGGCAGGTGTTTCATTCGGGGCTAGACGCATAAAACAGGGGGGTGGCCATACTAGTGGGGAAGCGGGTAATGTTTGAGGCAAAGACTATAGTGGCGGATAGTGGGGGCAGATACGTGATGGTGAGTGGCAAATTGCAAGGGGAGGCGGTGGTATTAGTGAACGTGCATGCCCCGAACTGGGATGATGCCAACTTTATGAGGCGTATGTTAGGACGAATCCCGGACCTAGAAGTGGGGAAGTTGATAATGGGTGGAGATTTCAATACGGTGCTGGACGCAGGGCTGGACAGATCGAGATCCAGGACCGGAAGGAGGCCGGCTGCAGCTAGGGTGCTTAAGGACTTTATGGAGCAGATGGGAGGAGTAGTAGACCTAGGAGTAAGGAGTTTTCGTTTTTCTCCTATGTCCACAAAGTTTATTCACGGATAGACTTTTTTGTCCTGGGAAGGGCACTGATCCCAAAGGTGACGGGGACGGAGTACACGGCTATAGCCATTTCGGATCATGCTCCACATTGGGTGGACCTGGAGATAGGGGAAGAAAAACAACAGCGTCCACCCTGGAGAATGGACATGGGATTATTGGCAGATGAGGGGGTGTGCTTAAGGGTGAGAGGGTGTATTGAATGGTACTTGGAACTCAATGATAATGGGGAGGTACAGGTGGGAGTGGTCTGGGAGGCGCTGAAGGCAGTGGTTAGAGGGGAGCTGATATCTATTAGGGCACATAAAGGAAAGCAGGAGGGTAGGGAAAGGGAGCGGTTGTTGAAAGAACTTCTGAGGGTGGACAGACAATATGCGGAGGCACCGGAGGAGGGACTGTACAGGGAAAGGCAAAGGCTACATGTAGAATTTGACTTGTTGACTACGGGTAAGGAAGAGGCGTAATGGAGGAAGGCACAGGGTGTACAGTACGAATACGGGGAGAAGGTGAGCAGGTTGCTGGCCCACCAACTGAGGAAAAGGGGAGCAGCGAGGGAGATAGGGGGGTGAGAGATGAGGAGGGAAAGATGGAGCGGGGAGCGGAGAGAGTGAATGGAGTGTTCAAGGCATTTTACGAAAGATTATATGAAGCTCAGCCCCCGGATGGGAAGGAGAGAATGATGTGCTTTCTGGATCAGCTGGAATTTCCCAAGGTGGAGGAGCAGGAGAGGGTGCGACTGGGAGCACAGATTGAGACGGAGGAAGTGGTGAAAGGGATTGGGAGTATGCAGGCGGGGAAGGCCCCGGGACCAGACGGATTCCCAGTTGAATTCTATAGGAAATATATGGACTTGCTGGCCCCGCTACTGATGAGAACCTTTAATGAGGCGAGGGAAAGGGGGCAGCTGCCCCCGACTATGTCAGAGGCAACGATATCGCTCCTCCTAAAGAAGGAAAAAGACCCGCTGCAATGCGGGTCCTATAGGCCAATTTCCCTCCTGAATGTGGATTCTGGCCAAGGTAATGGCAATGAGGATAGAGGATTGTGTCCCGGGGGTGGTTCATGAGGACCAAACTGGGTTTGTGAAGGGGAGACAGCTGAATACAAATATACGGAGGCTGCTAGGGGTAATGATGATGCCCCCACCAGAGGGGGAAGCGGAGATAGTGGTGGCGATGGATGCCGAGAAAGCATTTGATAGAGTGGAGTGGGATTATTTCTGGGAGGTGCTGAGGAGATTTGGTTTTGGGGATGGGTATATCAGGTGGGTACAGTTGCTGTATAGGGCCCCGATGGCGAGCGTGGTCATGAATGGACAGGGGTCTGACTATTTTCGGCTCCATAGAGGGACGAGGCAGGGATGTCCTCTGTCCCCGTTATTGTTTGCACTGGCGATTGAACCCCTGGCCATAGCATTGAGCGGTTCCAGGAAGTGGAGGGGAGTACTCAGGGGGGGAGAAGAACACCGGGTATCTCTGTATGCGGATGATTTGTTGCTATATGTGGCGGACCCGGCGGAGGGGATGCCAGAGATAATGCGGATACTTGGGGAGTTTGGGGATTTTTCAGGGTACAAACTGAACATGGGGAAAAGTGGGTGTTTGTGGTGCATCCAGGGGAGCAGAGCAGAGAGATAGAGGATTTACCGTTGAGGAAGGTAACAAGGGACTTCCGGTACTTGGGGATCCAGATAGCCAAGAATTGGGGTACATTACACAGGCTTAATTTAACGCGGTTGGTGGAACAGATGGAGGAGGACTTTAAGAGATGGGACACGGTGTCCCTGTCATTGGCAGGTAGGGTGCAGGCGGTTAAAATGGTGGTCCTCCCGAGATTCCTTTTTGTGTTTCAGTGCCTCCCGGTGGTGATCACGAAGGCTTTTTTCAAAAGAATCGAGAAGAGTATTATGAGTTTTGTGTGGGCCGGGAAGACCCCGAGAGTGAGGCGGGGATTCTTGCAGCGTAGTAGGGACAGGGGGGGCTGGCACTACCGAGCCTAAGTGAGTACTACTGGGCCGCCAATGTTTCAATGGTGTGTAAGTGGATGGGAGAAGGGGGGGGAGCGGTGTGGAAGAGATTGGAGAGGGCGTCCTGCAGGGGGACTAGCCTACAAGCAATGGTGACGGCACCGTTGCCGTTTTCACCAAAGAAATACACCACAAGCCCGGTGGTGGTGGCTACATTGAAAATTTGGGGGCAGTGGAGACGGCATGGGGGAAGGACGGGAGCTTCGGTGCGGTCCCCGATAAGAAACAATCATAGGTTCGTCCCGGGGAGAATGGATGGGGGATTTGGAGCATGGCAAAGAACTGGGGTAGTACAACTGAGAGATCTGTTTGTAGATGGGACGTTTGCGAGTCTGGGAGCGCTGACGGAAAAATATGGGTTGCCCCAAGGGAATGCATTTCGGTACATGCAATTGAGGGCTTTCGCCAGGCAACAGGTGAGGGAATTCCCGCAGCTCCCGACGCAGGAGGTGCAGGATAGAGTGATCTCAGAGACATGGGTGGGGGATGGTAGGGTGTCGGACATATACAGAGAAATGAGGGACGAGGGGGAGATCATGGTGGATGAGCTGAAAGGGAAGTGGGAAGGGGAGCTGGGGGAGGAGATTGAGGAGGGGCTGTGGGCTGATGCCCTACGTAGGGTAAACTCATCGTCCTCGTGTGCCAGGTTAAGCCTGATACAATTTAAGGTGTTACACAGGGCGCATATGACAGGAGCACGGCTCAGTAAATTTTTTGGGGTAGAGGATAGGTGTGCGAGATGCTCGAGAGGCCCAGCGAATCACACCCACATGTTCTGGTCATGTCCGGCACTACAGGGGTTCTGGGTGAGGGTGGCAAAGGTGCTTTCGAAGGTGGTGGGGGTCCGGGTCGAACCAAGCTGGGGGTTGGCTATATTTGGGGTTGCAGAAGAGCCGGGAGTGCAAGAGGCGAGAGAGGCTGACGTGTTGCCCTTTGTGTCCCTAGTGGCCCGGCGCAGGATATTGTTAATGTGGAAGGAAGCCAAGCCCCCGGGTGTGGAGACCTGGATAAACGACATGGCAGGGTTTATAAAGTTAGAACGGATTAAGTTCGTGTTAAGGGGTTCGGCTCAGGGGTTCACCAGGCGGTGGCAACCGTTCGTCGATTACCTCACAGAAAGATAGAGGGAATGGAAAATAAGTAGACAACAGCAGCAACCCAGGGGGGAGGGGGGGAGGGGGGGAGGAATCAAACGGACTCTCACAGATGTTATTGTATATGTATAACATGTATAGGTAGTTGTTATAGGTAATTGTATATTCGATTGTTGGATTGTATTTTTGGAGAGTATTTATTTTGGACAAGGCAGTTGCCATTCAGTTTTGTTTTTGTTTTTGTTTATATATTATTTATCTATTTGTTTAAAACTGGCCACTGTTATTTATATTGCTTTATTGTTGTGTAAAAGAAACACTACGTACTGTTATGTTTGGCCAAAAATCTTGAATAAAATATATATTTTTTTTAAAAGATGAGATTGCGGACTACTTGGAAGTGCATGGTAAAATAGGCCTGAGTCAGTACGGTTTTGTCAAGGGTAGGTCATATCTGACAAATCTGTTTGAGTTCTTTGAGGAGGTAACAAGCAAGTTAGACAAAGGAGAACCAGTGGACGTGATTTATTTAGATTTCCGGAAAGCCTTTGACAAGGTGCCGCATAGGAGACTGTTAAATAAGTTAAGAGCCCATGGTGTTAAGGGTAAGATCCTGGCATGGATAGAGGATTGGCTGACTGGCAGAAGGCAGAGAGTGGGGATAAAGGGGTCTTTTTCAGGATGGCAGCCGGTGACTAGTGGTGTGCATCAGGGGTCGGTGCTGGGACCACAACTTTTCACAATATACATTAACGATCTGGAAGAAGGAATTGAAGGCACTGTTGCTAAGTTTGCAGATGATACAAAGATCTGTAGAGGGACAGGTAGTGTTGAGGATGCAGGGGGGCTTCAGAAGGACGTGGACAGGCAACGAGAGTGGGTAAAGAAGTGGCAGATGGAATACAATGTGGAAAAGTGTGAGGTTATGAATTTTGGAAGGTGGAATGGAGGCATAGACTATTTTCTAAATGGGGAAATGCTGAGGAATTCAGAAGCACAAAGAGACTTGGGAGTCCTTGTTCAAGATTCTCTTAAGGTTAACGAGCAGGTTCAGCCGGTAGTTAGGAAGGCAAATGCAATGTTAGCATTCATATCGAGAGGGCTAGAATACAAGAGCAGGGATGTACTTCTGAGGCTGTACAAGGCTCTGGTCAGACCCCAGTTGGAGTATTGTGAGCAGTTTTAGGCCCCATATCGAAGGAAAGATGTGTTGGCCTTGGAAGGGTTCCAGAGGAGGTTCACAAGAATGATCCCTGGAATGAAGAGCTTGTCTTATGAGGAACGGTTGAGGACTCTGGGTCTGTACTCATCGGAGTTTAGAAGGATGAGGGGGGATCTTATTGAATCTTACAGGATACTGCGAGGCTTGGATAGAGTGGACATGGAGAGAATGTTTCCACTAGTCGGAATAACTAGAACCAGAGGGCACATTCTCATGCTAAAGGGACAATCCTTTAAAACAGAGATGAGGAGGAATTTCTTCAGTCAGAGGGTGGTGAATCTGTGGAACTCTTTGCCGCAGAAGGCTGTGGAGGCCAAATTACTGAGTGTCTTTAAGACAGAGATAGATAGGTTCTTGATTAATAAGGGGATCAGGGGTTATGGGGAGAAGGCAGGAGAATGCGGATGAGAAAAATATCAGCCATGATTGAATGGCGGAGCAGACTCAATGGGCCGAGTGGCCTAATTCTGCTCCTGTGTCTTATGGTCTTATGGTCTTATTTAATAAGATCATAGCTTATCTGATTGTGGGACTAACTCCACTTTCCTATCTGTTCCCCATCTCCACTCCCCATAACCTTTGACTCCCTTGTAGATCAAAAATCTTTTAAACTCCAATCACCCAGCCTCCACTGCTCTCCAATGACAGAATTCCAAAGACTAAGAACCTTCTGAAAGATGAAATTTCTCCTAATTTCTGTCTAGAATGAGAGCCCCATTTTTATAAACTGTGCCCCCTAGTTCTGGACCTTCTCACAAGGGGAAACATCCTCGCAACGCCTGCCCTGTAAGCTTCCTCAGAATCCTGCATGTTTCACCAAGAACACCTTGAATTCTTTTAAATTCCAATGAGCATAGGTCCAACCTACTCAACCTATTCTTCTAAGACAATCCCTTCATCCCAGGGCTCAGCCTACTGAACCTTCTCTGAACTATCTCCAATGCAAATACTTAAGTAAAAGTGTACTCCTCCACTCCGTGTGGTCTTACCTGCCCAGTACAGTTGCAGAAAGACTTTCCTACTTTTATACACCAATCCCTTGTAATAAAGGCCAACATTTACTTTGCCTTCCTAATTACCTGCTATACCTGCGGTACCTGCATACTGGCCTTTTGTGATTTGTGAACAAGGACATCCAAAGCTACTGTATTATGGCATTCTGCAGCTTCTATCCTTATTATATTTTAAATTTGATATTGCTCGCACAGTGATATTGCACATTTGCTGAACAATGCTGAAATATAATACAGCAGCCATTTGAGTGAATCATACTATAAAATAATCCACACAAACGGTACATCAGTGAATGTATCATCGATACAGCAGCAACAGTAACAAAACTAAAACATGACTGGTTTGAGCAGATTTTTAACTGAGATTGCTTGAATCACACAAAGCAACTGAATATCAAAATCTTTCAGGAAGCCTCAGTAAAAATGATACTTCGTGAGTCACTAATATTGCATTCGCTGTATACTGATTATCTGATTTAACACTATAACGGACAACCATCAAAGGCTTTGGGATATGCTGCAGTCTTTCCATGAGCTACTCAAGGTATAAGCAAGATAGTGTAATCAAGTTACTGAAATTTCATTGACATTGTTCATTGTCTGATGTTCTGTGTAATTGCAGAATATTGTAACCTGCTGTTCTCATATACTACTATGTAAATCAGACAATTCCTTATCCAATTAAAAAAATACGGGTAACAGCCAGATTTCAAATCTGCAGATACAGTTGGCAGTTTGACTATGATTTTACCATTTCATTCCCCAAGAAGATTACAAGTTTGTGCCTCAAGCATCAAAATCGAAACAACGCAACATTTACCTGTGGTATTGGAGAGGTTACTGAGTGGGCTCCATTCCTGAAAGTTGCATCTCCGTGTATAAGCTTGTGCGTGTGAATTACTGATCCCGGGCAGTCTGGGACCCGAGGGAAGATTAAGCACCCTGCAAGGAAAAGATTAAGGCGATGAAGGACGTTTCTCCACAATAAAGTCAAAGAGATGCGACAGGGGAAGAGGGAGAAAAAGAAAGTGGAAGAATTAAAAATAATAAGTGAGGAAAGGGGATAAGGAAATAGAAAATGATGGGGAAATGAGTGAGGGGGAAACTAAAGCTGAAGTTGAAAATGAGGAAAGAGATTAGTGAAAAAGGTAATACTCGGCAATGTGCTACCATAGAAAGCACAGCATCTCCCTGCCTGATTATATAGAGGGGTGAATCATAGCAATGCAACATAGGAGGAGGTCATTCGGCCCTTTGTTCTATGTCAGCTCTATGCGGGTGCTATCCAATTTTTTTTAAAAAATGTATTTTATTACAAACATGCATCAGAACAGGTACAGGGAACAAACACCCCGGGAAACATACTTCCCGATAATCAACTTAACAGTCTATACAGGTTGTTCCCCTTTTTCACCCCCTCCCCCTCCCCCGTGACAAACAGCCCCTCAAACACGGTCACAAACATCCCCCACCTTTCCTCAAACCCCCCTGAAGAGCCCCTTAACTCATACTTTATCTTCTCTAACCGTAGGAAGTCGTACCGGTCACCCAACCAAGCTTCAACCCTCGGTGGCGATGCCGACCGCCACTCCAGCAAAACTCGCCGCCGTGCAATCAGAGAGGTGAAGGCCAAGACATCGGCCTTCCTCCTCTCCATGAGCTCCGGTTTCTCTGAGACCCCAAATATCGCCACTAAAGGGTCCAGGTCCACCTCCTCCTCCACTATCCTGGCTAAGACTGCGAACACTCCCGCTCAGAATCTTCCCAATTTTTCGTAACCCCAAAACATGTGCGTGTGATTCGCTGGCCCCGCCCACACCTCTCACACTCACCTGCTACCCCCTGAAAGAACCCACTCATTCTCGCCCGAGTCGTATGCACCCTGTGCACCACCTTAAACTGTATCAGGCTCATCCCTGCACAAGAGGAGGTCCCGTTTACGCTACGCAGTGCCTCACTCCACACTCCCCAATTGATCTACATTCCCAACTCCGCTTCCCATTTCTCCTTGATCTTCATCACCCGCTCACCTCCCTGCTCCCCCAGCCACTTATATATATCCCCAATTCTTCCCTCCCCTTCCACATCCGGAAGCAGCAGTCGTTCCAGCAGGGTGTATCCCGGCAACCAAGGGAACCCCCTCCAGACCTTTCGCACAAAGTCCCTAACCTGCAGATACCTGAACTCACTACCCCTTGGCAGCTCTACTCTCTCCCTTAGCTGCTCCAGATTGGTGAACCCTTCCTCCAAATACAAATCCCTCACCTTGACCAGCCCCACTTCCCTCCACCTCCTGTATACACTATCCATCCCCTCCGGCTCAAACCCATGATTCTCGCACAGCGGCGTTAGCACCGACGTCCCTTCCACCCTAAAATGCCTCCTCAGCTGATTCCATATCTTCACTGTGGACTGCACCACTGGGCTCCCTGAATACCTACTCAGAGCCATTGGCAAAGCTGATGTCACCATAGCCCTCAAACTAGACCCCGTACAAGATTCCTCCTCCATCCTAACCCACTCTACCCCTTCCCACCACCACCGCCGCACCTTGTCCACATTCGCCACCCAATAATAATGAAGCAAGTTCGGCAACGCCAACCCCCCTGTTGCCTCTGCCTCTGTAGCAGAATCCTCCCCACCCCCGGCACCTTCCCCACCCATACAAAGTCTGAGATGATCGTGTCCACTTTCCGAAAAAGGCCTTTTTATATAAAGATCGGGAGAGCTTGAAAGACAAACAAGAACCTTAGCAGAATATTCATTTTCACCACTTGGACCCTCCCTGCCAGCATTAAGTGCAGTGTATCCCACCTCTTAAGATCCTCCCTGGCCTCCTCCACCAGCTTTATTAAGTTCCACTTATGGAGCCCCGTCCATTCCCTCGCTACCTGTATCCCCAAGTACCTAAACCTATCCCTCGCTACTGTAAATGGCATCCCCCCTAAATTACCCACAGTGCCAGCTCATTCACCGGGAATACCTCACTTTTCCCTACATTCAGCTTGTACCCTGAGAACCTGCCAAACCTCTCCAACAGGCCCATAATCCTTCCCATACTCTCCAGCGGATCCGAAACATACAGCAAGAGGCCATTGCCCGACACCCGATGCTCCCTCAGTCCTCTCATAATCCCCCGTCACTCTGCCGACCCCCTGAGAGCCATCGCCAATGGTGCTATGGCCAGCGCAAACAGCAACGGTGACAGCGGGCATCCCTGCCTCGTATCCCTCTGTAAGTCAAAGCTTTGTGAGCTCATATCATTCATCCTCACCCTCGCCCTTGGTGCCACATACAGCAACCGCACCCATGCCACAAATCTCGGCCCAAACCCACACCTTCCCAAAACCCCGAACAAGTACCGTCACTTCACCCAATCAAATGCCTTCTCCGTGTCCATGGACATCACCACCTCTGGTACCAGAGCCCCCGACGGATTCATCACCACATTCAAGAGCCGTCTTATATGACTCGTGAGCTGCTTGCCCTTCACGAAGCCTGTTTGATCTTCTGCCACCACCCCGGGGACACACTCATCCACCCTCCCTGCCAACAACTTAGTCAATACTTTCACATCCGTGTTCAAAAGTGATATGGGCCCATACGACACACATTCCACCGGGTCCTTCCCCTTTTTGGGGATTACTGTGATTACTGCCTGCGTCATCCTCTCCGGCAACCCCCCCTTCTCCAGTGCTTCATTAAATGCCTCCAACTGATGTGGTGCCAGGTCCGTTGCAAATTCCTTATAGATTCCGCCGGGTGCCCATCCGGCCTAGGGGCCTTCCCCGACTTCATATCTCTGATACTATCCAGCACCTCCCTCAGCCACAGGGGCCCCTCCAACGCCTGCCTCTTCGCTTCCTTCACCTGGGGAAATTCCAGCTTGTCCAGAAACCCCACATGTCCCCTCCTCTCCTCCCGGGTCCACCTCATAAAGTCCCTGGTAGTACTCCCTAAATGCCTCATTTATCTTCCATGGCTCTGACACCACATCCCCAGCCCCAGTCCGTATCTTCAATATTTCCCTGGATATAGCCTGCCTCTGCAGCTGGTGCGCCAGCATGCAGCTCGCCTTCTCCCCATACTCATATTGCACCCCCTTGCCCTACACAGTTGCTCTACTGCCCTCCCCATTGTCAGTCTGCCAAATTGCCCCTGCAACATTTTCCTCATCGCCAATCCCTCCACGGTGAGCATCCTCGAATATTCCCTGTCCATCTCCACTATCCCGTTCACTAGACGCTCATGTTCCTCTCTCTTTTCCCTATCCACACGGGTCTTAAATGAAATAAATTCCCCCCCGGAACACTGCCTTCAGTGCTTCCCAAAAAATGGCCTTCGACATCTCCTGATTCTGATTCAACTCCACATACTCCTTAATCGCCACCCACACCTTATCACAAAAATCTCCATCTGCCAACAACCCCGAGTCAAACCTCCACCCCGGCCTCTGCTCTCGTCCTGATCTAAACCGAATCTCCAGCCAGTGGGGTGCATGGTCCGAGTTAACTATCCCCGCATACTCTGCACCCTCCACCCCAACCAAAATCTCCCGACTCACTACAAAGTAATCAGTCCTCAAATACACCTTCTAGATGTGTGAAAAGAAGCACTACTCCCTTCCCCCTGGGTTCTGAAAGCATCATGGATCCACCATACCCATCTTCTCCATAAACCACCCGAGCTCCCTCGCCATTTGTACCCTACCCATCGACCTGGGGCTCGACCGCTCCACCCTCGGCTCTAGGATACAGTTAAAATCTCCTCCCATGGTTGACTGGTGTGTGGCCAAATCTGGGATTGCTGCCAGCAACCCCCTCATAAAACCCACATCATCCCAATTTGTGGTGTACACATTTACCAATGCTACCGGTGCCCCTTCCAATACCCCACTCACAATCATATATCTCCCACCCGGATCCCTCACCTCCTTCACACTAGAGCTATCCAATTTGTCCTACTTCCTGTTCGTTCCCCATAGCCCTGCAACTCTTATAGATTTAATTCCCTTTGATAGTTATAATGCAATCTGTTCCCACCACCCTGTCAGTCAGCATTGCATTCAATCCTTGACGATATTCAAAATCTTATATTAATTATTATTTATTTAGCGAATGCAAAGTCCCTAAGCCAAGTGGTTTCTTCCGGTGCTTCTGTGTTGAGTGCAGATAGGCCTGTGGTTTGGACATTCTTCTATGATGTGGTGCATAGATTGTTCTCTTGCACAGGTGCATAGGGGGCTGACAATGATGCCCCATCTGTGAAGGTTGGTCAAGCAGGGACCATGGCTGTCCTGAGCCTGTTAAGGGTGGACCACCTTGTCCTTGGAAGGTTGAAACCAGGTGGCTGTTGGGTTAGAAACCAGGTACTTGTTTGTCATGTCCAATGATTCCTATTTATTTGTCCAGTTGGAATTTGCGTTGAAGTCTTGTGAAGGAGGGTTTTTCCAGATCTGCCTTCTTGATGGGAGTCGGACCTTGGGTGGGCTGAATAGATCAGCATGAAGTGGCAGGTGGGGGCCACTGTAAACTTTGTCTATCATTTTGTGAGTTGTTGCAAGTTGGCAAGTTGGTGTGGGCAGCATGGTAGCACATTGGTTAGCACTGTGGCTTCACAGCACCAGGGTCCCAGGTTCGATTCCCGGCTTGGGTCACTGGCTGGATGGAGTCTGCATGTTCTCCCCGTGTCTGTGTGGTTTCCTCTGGGTGCTCCGGTTTTCTCCCACTAGTCCCGAAAGACGTGCTCGTTAGGTAATTTGGGCATTCTGAATTCTCCCTCTGTGTACCCGAACAGGCGCCGGAATGTGGCAACGAGGGGATTTTCACAGTAACTTCATTGCAATGTAAGCCTACTTGTGACAATAAAGATTATTAAATTAAAAAAATATGTGGAGGCGTGAAGTTTGCCAGGATAGGGAGCAGTGTTGAGTGTAGTGTTCCAGTAGTCCACTGTAGCATTCAGCTAGGTGTCAACTCTATGTGTGAGTGTGATGATCTATGTGTGTGTCTGATGCTGTAATATTGATGGGGGAGAGAGAAACTCTGGTATCAGAACTGGAACTGTAGAAATATGGCAGATAATGAACCAGATGAAAACAACTGGAACAATTCAGGGTCATGAACAATTTTAACAACTGCCACCAACTGATGCCACTCTGCTCACAAACATATACACAGAGATGGAGAGTAAGGGAAAAAGGAGAGTGACGTAAATACAGAGCATGGATTTGTAACGGGTAGGCATTGCCAATGAACATGACTGAATTATTTCAAGAGGAGTTTAAAGTGGTGGGCAGGAGAATGTCTATGGGTGTTATGCATATGGACATCCAGAAGGTATAGGATACAATCCCCCATAAGAGACTACGGGCACGATTTTACGGCCCTCAGCTGGAGAGGGGCTCCGAGGGGCAGCCAAAGGGCAACGGGTGGTGGGAGGAGGTGGCAATGGCCGTCAGCTCGGACAGCATCATCAGGAGGAGCGGCACCCAGTAACGTAAGAAGGTCAATGACCTCCACCGGGCCGCACGGGTGGGTTGGCAATGGCCCCGCCCGACAGCCGTCCCAATCCCCCCCCCCCAGAAGCCTAACCACTACCGTCACGCACCGAGGTGTGTGTTTCGGTGCTGGTGGAATGTGGGGATGACAGCTGTTGGGGGAAGGGGGTGGGGGGTGAAGGTGGGGCTGGTGAAAGGGGGCTGGTGCCAACCCACCCGTACAGCCCGGTACAGGTAGTTGATCTCACGGCACTGGGTGGCGGTGCTCCTGGTGACCCTCGCCGAGCTGGGGCCACTGCCACCTCCTCCCAGGCGAAACTGGTTACCCTGAGGCTGACCCTCCGAGCCCCTCAGGGGAACAGGGCATCCCGTCTGCACTCAACCGCATCCAACAATTTGGCCAGGTCGGCATCCCCGAATCATGGGGCTGGAATCCTCCATAACATGGCTCAAGCTGTGTTGGTTTGCTCTGCGGGATAGGTTTTAGTGCTGCTCCCCTTTGTTGGCAGGGAGCTGGCGTGCGCTTTCCTGGCGAATCAGCCGGCAGGACCATCATTTGCGGCGTGAAGCTCTTGGGGCCTCGTTAAGTCGACCAATCAACGTTTGATACCGGTGACGGCCTCGCCGGGCCGACGACGGGAAGCGCACTGTAGTTCCCGCTCGCTACTACAGAACCTTTCATTAAATCGCATCATGCTAGTTAAAGCTCCTGGAATGGAAAACAAATTATTGACCTGTTTAGGAAATAGGCTGAATGGAAGGAGGGAGTAAATAAAGATTATGGATTTGTTTCTATTTGGCAGAATGTGACCAGTGGACCTGATCTTTATCAGGGCCTCAACTTTTCATTGTAAAAAGCCATGAATAGGTACAGAAAAAAAAAATCAAAAGTTACTGGGATGCTGTCCATTATATATTTTTTTTCTTCTTATATGGGACGTAGGTGTTGCTGGCGGTGCCAGTGTTTTTATTGCCCATCTCTAATTGCCCTTGAGAAGGTGGTGGTGAGCTGCCTTCTTGGACCGTTGCAGTCCATGTGGTGTATGTATAATCCAGAGTGCTGTTAGGGAGGGAGTTCCAGGATTTTGACCCAGCGACAGTGAAGGAATGGCCATATACTTCCAAGTAAGGATAGTGAGTGGCCTGGAGGGAGTCACGGGAGTTTGTGTTCCCAGGTATCTGCTGCCCTTGTCCTTATAGATGGTAGAAATCACGGGTTTGGAAAGTGCTGTCAAAGGATGTATCTTGTAGATGGTGCACACTGCTACCACTCTACATTGATGGTAGAGGCAGTGGGTGCTGGGGGTGGTGGATAGTGTGTTGATCAAGTGGATTGCTTTGTCCTAGATGGTGTCAAGTTTCTTGAGTGTTGATGCAGCTGCATTCATCCAGGCAAGGGGAGAGTATCACTCCTGACTTGTGCCTTGTAGATGCTGGATAGACTTTGGGGACTCAGGAGGTGAGTTACTCACTGCAGGAATCCTAGCCTCTGACTTGCTCTTGTAGCCACAGTATTCATATTGATAGTGGGGATTGAGTGATGGTAATGCAATTGAATGTCAAAGGGAGATAGTTTGATTCTTCCTTGTTGGAAATGGTCATTGCCTAATGTTACTTGCCACTTATCAGCCCAAGCCTGAATATTGTTCAGGTCTTACTGCATGTGGGCACATATTGCGTCAACATCTGAGAAGTCACAAATGGTGCTGAACACAGAGGTGTTGAATGATGCGGAACATCTGGAGGGCCAGAATACAAAGGGAGAGGAGTTATTTTACAGCCATTTGAGGCCCTATTCAACCATGCCCGAGGTAATGTGAGCATTTCTGTCACCTCACCTCAGAAAGGAAAAAGGCCTGGGAGCGGGGTTTAAGGGTTAAACAATGGGCAGGGATTACATAAACTGGAGTCATATTCCTTGGAATTTAGAAGCTGAAGTTGTGAATATGATGGGAGGGCTGTCAAATTCAGCGTCTGCTCCCCCCCCCCCCCCCCTCCCCCGTGCGGTATTATGAGGGTGGGTGCCCAGCCTATCTTATGCATGTCTCTCCCCCTTCAGGAAACGTGCCCACCGGGAGCATGTAAAATGCAGCCCATAGAAGTGTATCCCTGGTCAAACATTGGCGGCTGTGGACATGTGCTTGAAGAGATGGCTTTTCTCAGTGTATTCTAGAAAATGTTTATTCTATTAGACATGTGGGCAGTTATGCGATACTAATAATCTACAAATAGTCACTGGCAGGTGAAAAGGCTATGAATTAGGCCAGCAGTACAGAACTAGAACCCTGACATCCAAATGTAGAAAGAAATCTCCTGCCAGTAGAAACGATGTCATGAGTATGATCCAGGTTTTGCTGACTGGCAGATAAATCAATGAGCTGATTATAATTCAGACACAGATTAACTGTGACAATCTGGAGGAGAGGAAAAAAGTTTTATTTAAATGAAAATATTTATTTCAAGATAGCAACAAGCTTAAAATAGGCGCAACTCATGGAGTGTACTAGTGGAGTCGCCTAATTCATTTTAATTTACCCACAAGCAGCACGTTTGAGATCAATTGTTTCTCCTTGTTAATTTCATCCATGGCGTGGCAGAGTAACAGGCTCAAATTTCTTGCATTATCATCAAAGGGACTCGGCAGTACTGAGTTGTAATGTCATTGCCACAGTGTTTACTTTCATCTATAGTTCCCCTAATAGTTGAATCCTTTTGATTTATGCAACCGGAAATGGATATTTATCAACTGCCTTTATCCCAATGATATGGAAGATCAAACATTCCCATTTATCGTAGTGGGACTGAATGGAAGTTTGTCTTGTTTATCATTCACCATCTGGGGATGAAAGGCTGCTCTTTTCAATCAGGACAGCTGACAGTATCCAGCCTCTTACAGGCAACCAAACTCGGTGCATCTCATTATCGCAGATTACTGCTCTCGATCCAGTCCTATCCTGTTAACAGTAGCTGGTAACCTTGAATAAGTGGGCCAGGGTTTTAATTTATCATTGAGATATTATAAGGCGGTGTTCCATTAAATCTACAGAAACGCTGATTATAAAAAACATTTTGCTACATACATTGAACAAATTAAATCGTCTTCCAGGGGGGCGTAAGAACGTACAGCTAGAGGTCACTTTTTTGAGAATGAATGTTTGACAACTTTGAATCCTGGTGGTTCCTGGCACCATGAGAAAGAAACAGGAGAATTGGTACCTGTGGATGAACCATAAGCTGCAAAATTCACTTTGGTAGTGCTCTTATTTTTGATGGCACATTTGTGCCCAGTGACTCAACGCATGCAGATTTAACCTCTAAACTACACTCAGTGTCAGTATCTAAGCGGGGTCTGTGGGTGTGAGAATAAGTGACAGTGTTTCATCATTATCAGTCTCTTCTTCCTCTTCCACATCTTGCTTTGGCAGTGAGGGAAGGTGTGTTGGGGCGGGGGGAGGGGGGGGGGGCTGCAAGAAGTGCATGCTCAGACTGTCTGTAGCTTGTACATCAAAAGAGATTGAGGGTTGAAGAGGGAGTAGGATGTGGGACGGCAGAGAAGGGATGAGCATATTGTCACCTTTGACGCTTTCAGATGCTCCACTGACCACAATCTCAGTCATGGTTGAACCATGGCGAGCACCGTCTCCACCATCGAGGTGAGGACATGCAGCTTGGTTAGGTCATAATGCTTGTGGTTGTGCCTCACCTGTCCTGTGGGTGAAAAGGAAGCGTTTCAGTGAGTGTGGCACAGAGTGTTTGCATGATGTGCCTATCATAGTTGAATAGATGACAGCATGTGCAAGGTGGGAATCATGGGTATGAATCTCACAGTAACAGTACACATGTCAAGGTGAAGTGATCATGAAGTATGAGCTACGGTTGATAGGTGCTGTTATTAGGCAAAGGAAGGGGGTGTGGTGCATTGTGCAGTATGTGAGATGAGTCGTTCAATTATAAAAATATGGGCAGGATTCTCTGTCCAGCGACACCGGAATTGCGAATTACGATCGTGTGTCAGCCGAAAATAGAGGTTGGCACTGGGCGCCCAACAGAGCACCATGCTCCGATAGCGGCGTTAATGTGTTCCATGCCCCGCAGTGGCGCAGGCATGCAAAACGTACAGTAGCACTCGCTAACAAATCTTTAACCCGGCCGACCCGGTAGTCTCCAGCTCCCGCGATGTTCTGCCTCCGCCAGGCGGAAGTGACACCGGCGAGGTTCACTTGTGGTATTTAAAAATGGGGACCGGTCGCCGTGAGGGAGTGAGAGGAGGTAAGAAAGTTTCCTAAACCGCAACGGTGCGCTGACAGTTGTGCCACTGGCTGGGGGGTGTCTGCCAGGGCCAGATGGTGTAGCGGGGGGCGACCAGGAGATGAGCCATGGGGTTGGGGTGTCCTCCCGGAACCGAGGTGTCTGGACATGGACCAGCATTGCCACGGCCTGCAAGGCAGCCATCTGGCTGCACACTTCACTGACTGCCCACTGTGGCCCGTAAATGTACAGAGCGCCAACGGCCGTATGGGTGCCCCCACCCCCCCACCCCCCTCCCCCAGGCCACCCCTCTAGTAACCTTCAGACCCCAGCTGACCCATGAACAGGGTGGGCATGGTCCAGCGCAGCCAGTGGCACACCAGGTGCTAACACTCCTCTGTGCACCCATCCGAGACACTGCCCCACTGCAGGGATGCAGGGAAAGAACAGAGCGCACCCTGAACAGTGGACACATGCACCATGCCTTTTGCCACACACCTTGGCACACTGCCCCCCCCCCCCACCCCCCAGCATGGATGCCTCATCAGTGGCACTTTCAGCTAGCCCACCCTGTGGGACCACCGGTTGTCTGCCCACTGTGCCCCTGCTCTCATACATCCTGCTCCCGAACAGGAAGGCACAACTCATGCATCGCACACAGAACCCATGGTACACCACAGCTATGGTGCCACCCCCATCAGTTGACCATGCCCACACGTATGCCACCAAGCATGATGCCAGTCAGTGACACAATGTACCCCCCCCCCTACAACCAGGTGCCACCCTCCTGGTGAATGAGCAGGTACTAAAGTAGGCTGCCCACCTAAGGAGGACACCCTCCTAGACCCCACAGGAGGGCGCAGGTCAGGGGCCGCGGCACCTTGCACTGGCACAGGTAGCACCAGTTACCGGTACTCCTGCTGGCAGGTGCAGGTGGCAAGGCTGGAGGCTCCCCGGCGCCAGGCACCGATGGGGCCAGGGACGCGGTGCTGAAGGCAGAGTGATAGGGGTGGAGGTGGGATTGGGAGGCGTAAGTGGGACATGCAGGGGCAGGGGCAGGGGCTGCAGGACAGGCCAAGGCCACCGCTTAGCCCATTGGACTTGGGTGGGCATGGGAGTATTCACTATGTTAACATGTCTACCCTTATTCCCCTGCAGGCAATGGGTTTCTGAGTCCAGTCAGAAATGGTTGGCATCTGCCTGGCCGTGGCAGCCCTTGCAAACGTACCGAGACTGCACAAACAGGAGGTGCTTGGGGAGGATCATGCAGAACAGGAGTCTGCCCCAGAGAAGCAGGGGCCAGCCGGTGAGGTTGGAGAGCCAGCCGTCCAACAGGCTGAGGAGGAGGTGAGAAGGAAGCGCCGCATCAGGCCGCATCTAAATCGGCAGCACTTGTCATTTGACGACTGAAGACTCCAGCTGAGCAGGGAGACCGTGCGGCACCTGTGCCAGATGATGGCGCCCCTGGAACCAAGGGGGTATGGGGAGGACACCCGCTCCTGGTGGCAGTCAAGGTGACGGTCGCACTGAATCTTTTTGTCACGGGTACTTCCAGGCGCTGGGTGCGGACCTGTCTGGGTTCTCTCAGACGTCCGTTCACAGGTGTATCCATGTTGTCACGGATGCTCAAGATGCCCGGGAGGCACAATGGACGCAATCCAATGGCGCGATTCACACTGCGCATGAAAAGCAGCTCGCGCGATGCAGCGTGGCTGATAAAAGCCGGGAGACCCCCACTCCCGGAATCTACCCGGCTCGCAACGCCTCGCGAGATGTTGCAATGTAAATCCCGACCATTGTGGGTGGTATCAGCTTTTGGCAAATCTGCATATTAGAGTAAGACTCTAATGTGCAGATTCCCAAGGTACCTGAGGCTTTGGGATTCATCCCCTTTGCCTCAGAGACCTCGGGCGAGCACCATTCAGCACAGGGGCTGGATTCTCTGCACCCTAACACTGAAATTGTGTTTGGCGACAGGGCGAAGAATCCAGTTTCTCGCATGGAATTGGGACTGCCGCTGGTTCAGCAATTCTCTGGCCCCTGAGCCATGGCCTACTCGGGGAGTACACCGCACCGATTATCCACCACCTCAGGCCATTGCCTGAGGCCTGAGGTGTTCTCTGTCCCTGACCGGCCAAATTCCTGACGGCATGGTCCCACTGTCTGTGATGCGGACTGGGGCCGCCACAGTCGGGGGAGGGCCAACCGGAGGGCAAGGGGGGCTTCAGTCAGGGCTGGGGTTTTTTTGTGCAGGTGGTCTGGGTTGGGCGAGTGGCCTTTTGGGGCACTATTTGGCAGTCCAGGTCTGCGGGCTGAGTCTACCATGGCTCAGGGCGCGGTCGCTGGAGGCTGCCGCCGTGCACATACGCGGTCTCTGACCCGGAAGTGCAGGTGGCCGTATCGGAAGCTGAAACTGCGAGCTCCTCGACAGCTGCCTGCTAGCCTCCTGCACGGCAGTGAACCTGTAGCCATTTGACGCTAGTTTTTCTGACGTGAAAGACCACAGTTTTCACAACGGCGTGGGACATAGTCCCTGAAATGAAGATTCCAGCCCCTGGTGTCCACAAATGGGAACCAGACAGAAAAGTACTCGTGGGGGTCTCCCAGGGGATCAGAGGGCCCCCAGCTGCATTCCCTTTGGGCAGGATGGTACCCTGGCACTGCTGGTGCCACCTGGGCACCCTGGCAGTGCCAGCCTGGCAGTCTAGCAGTGCCACTGACGAGCAGAGCCCGTTAGTGTGCAAAATAAGGCTTTTTGTGGCCTCAGCTGCGCGTTCCTGCTGGGACACCTTATACGATGGACTGTGTTGTATAGCCATGTGTTTCCACGAGGAAGCATGCAGCTAAATACGGTCGCGATAGGACTTTGTTTCCAATTAGTTGAATGGCGCCTAGTATGTCAACTACAGTCTGGACTGATGAGGAAGTGGGAAGAGGAGTTGGGAGGGGAGCTGGAAACTGAACTGTGGGAAAAAGCCTTGAAAAGGGTAAATGCATCCTCGTCCTGTGCTAGACTCAGCTTGATTCAGTTCAAAGTAGTCCACAGGGCCCACATAACAGGAGCCCGGATGAGTAGGTTATTCGAGGAGGTGGAGGACAGATGTGGGCGGTGTGGGGGTAGCACAGCCAACGGCTGTTCATATGTTTTGGGCATGTCCGAAACTGAGGGAATTCTGGCAGGGACTGGCAGATGTTATGTCGGAAATCCTGGAAGGTAGGATAACTCTGAGTCCAGAATTAGCAATATTTGAGGTGTCGGAAGATCGGGGACAAAGGGGGGGGGGGAGGGAGGCCGATATTCTGGCCTTCTCCTCCCTGGTGTCCCAGAGACGGATCTTGCTGGGATGGAGGGACTCGGAGCCCCCGAAATCAGGGGCGAAATTCTCCGGTGTCGGCGCGCTATCCGCCGACCGGTGCCAAAAGCGGCGCAAATCAGTCGGGCATCGCGCCGCCCCAAAGGTGCGGAATGCTCCGCATCTTGGGGGGCCGAGCCCTAACGTTGAGGGGCTAGGCCCGCGCCGGGCTGATTTCCGCCCCGCCAGCTGGCGTGGAAATGACATTGCCGGGCGGCGCATGCGCGGGAGCGTTAGCGGCCGCTAACGGCATCCCCGCGCATGCGCAGTGGAGGGAGTCTCTTCCGCCTCTGCCATGGTGGAGACCGTGGCGAAGGCGGAAGGAAAAGAGTGCCCCCACGGCACAAGCCCGCCCGCGGATCAGTGGGCCCCGATCGCGGGCCAGGTCACCGTGGGGGCACCCCCCGGGGCCAGATCACCCCGCGCCCCCCCCCAGGACCCCGGAGCCCGCCCGCGCTGCCTTGTCCCGCCGGTAAGGTAGGTGGTTTAATCCACGCCGGCGGGACAGGCATCCTAGCAGCGGGACTTCGGCCCATCCGGGCCGGAGAATCGCGGGGGGGGGGGGGGGGGGCGCCAACCGGCGCGGCGCAATTCCCGCCCCCGCCGAATCTCCGGTGCCGGAGAATTCAGCAACCGGCGGGGGCGGGATTCACGCCAGCCCCCGGCGATTCTCCGACCCGGCGGGGGGTCGGAGAATCTCGCCCCAGGAGTGTGGGTCAGCGATATGGCAGTTTCTCAGTCTGGAGAAATTCAAGTTTGCTTTAAGAGGACCAATACAGGGATTCGCCCGGAGTTGGCAGCCGTTCATCGATTTCTTTAACAAAAGCTGAACATCAGCAGGCAGGGGGGAAAGGGAAAAAGGGGGTGGGGGGAGGAAAATAGGAGGCATGGTCATGTTAAATAAGGACAGGGAATTTAGTATCAGGGTAATTGGGGATAGGGCGGGAGAAGTGGGGTATATGGTTTATTGTGTGTTGTTATTTTAGGGGGCATTTTGTGCGTCGGCCCGCGCGGTTGTTTTAGAGATGTCAATATGTTAAATTGTGAAAATTACAAATGCTTCAATAAAATATATATTTTTTAAACTACAGTCTGGACAGAGGCCACCAGCTTGCCTGGGCAAAGGGATCCGCTGCCATTGCCGGCATGCCCCAGGTCCAGGGGGTGATTAATGGGACACAAGTCCCCCTACGGGCACCGGCACAGGAGGTGGTGCGTTTCATCAATCAGAAGGGGTTCCACTCCATGAACGTGCAATGCAGTGTGTGACCACAGGCTGAACATTGTGCACAATTGTGCTTGGTATCCAGGCAGTGTGCGCGACTCATTCATCCTGGCATGCTTAATGGTGCCTGATACCTTTGGAGCGCATCCTCGGGTCAGGGGTTAGCTCTTGGGCAATAGGGGTTATCTGCTGCTGTTGTGGCTAATGATGCTTTTCCGGAGACCACAGACCGGCGCAGGGAACCGCTACAACGACGCCCATGCAGCAACCGAGAGCATGATGGAGCGGTGCATCGGCATCCTCAAGATGCGGTTCAGGTGCCTGGACCACTCTGGTGGAGCCTCCAGTATTGCCCTAGGAGAGTCTCCCATATTGCGCTGGCCTGCTGCATCCTCCACAACATCGTGCAGAAGAGAGGCGGCATGCTGGGGGAGGAGGAGTCATGCCAGGCCTCAACCGATGAGGAGCATGCAGAGGAAGGCCAGGATGGGCAGGATATGGGCCCGGGCAGGCACAGGTGGCCGCACGACATGTGCACACAGGACAACCTGATCGGCAATGGGTTCGCCAACGAGGAGACTTGGCCAACGACAGCGCAAATGTCCCACCCCACCATCACCATCCCACATCCTCCCTCCTTGCAGTCCACCCCCCCCCCCCACACCCCCACCCCAGCATCTTCACCCCCCCTCCGAGCTTCCCACCACCTGGACCTCCCTGGGTCAGCTTTATCAGTGGGTCTGGTCCATAGGGCGGAGGATGATGACGGCCCGCATTGCGATGAGCCCTGCTGCCCTGCATCGTTTGATAGAATCTGACTCCTGGCCCGTATCATGCTCCAGTGTCCATCCAGGTTCTCCCTGCATGCATGCTGGCCATTACCTCACACGGGCCCACACGGACCTCCAGGAAACGCAGGGGATCGGGTCAGGTGGTGAGGGGGGGGGGGGGGGGGCGGTGGTTATGGGGATGGTGAGTGGTGATGGGTCATTCACCGGGTACGCCCGACCACATGACACCCCAACATCTCTGAAACGGCCCCCGCCGCCTCCGGGGGTAGGCTCCATGGGGGTACCCTCAAATGTCCTGGAGGCCCTGGCTCATGCCATCCTCCAACACTCGCATGCCATATCACCAGCCTCCCACACGCTCCCCCAAATCCCCACCCCTCCACCCGTCACAACCTCTGCACCCAGCCCAGCCCATCCCTCACTCCCTACGGATATAGGACTCAGGCAGTTCGGAATGTCGGTAAACAGGTGTTTATTTGTGACAGTGCTCTGTACGATGACTGTGTCCTAGCCCCTAACACTATCTTATGTGCTGCACTCGTGCCAACTTAACTGGTATCTACCTTTTTAACCTTATGTGTCCTAATGCTCCATCTAGGTGGGTCCCCAGGGGTGCATCAGGAGTGGAGGTGGTTGTTCCATCTCCCACCCTGTGACCTGGGTCCCCTTTGGCAGCCTGGAGTGACCGGGCCTAGACAGGCATAGCAGTCTTCCGGGTGTCACAGTTGGCGTGGTGACACCTTGTGCTTCCCGCTGCCCTTTGGATGCACCAGGGACAGGTGGGGTGGTGGATTCAGAGGCGCTGCGATGTTCCGGTACCTCCTCTGCTCGGCCCGTCACCTCCTCCTCCCTCATGGTGCCCGATGGCACCCGGGCTGCTCTGTGTGATGGAGCTGTGGCTGGAGCAAACTCCGGGGGCTCTACTGTCACTTGGTGCTGCCAGTCCTGGAGGGGTGCTCTCATCTCGATCAGAGTCTCAAAGCTCATGGAGCGCAGGGACCATGCCATGTTCCTCATGGATCATGCCATGTCCCTCATGGACCATGCCTTGTCCCTCAGGGACCATGCAGTGTCCCTCATGGCCCATGCCATGCCCCTCATGACCATGTCATGTCCCTCATAGACCATGCCATGTCCCTCAGGGACCATGCCATGTCCCTCATGGACCATGCCTTGTCCCTCATGGACCATGCCTTGTCCTTCAGGGACCATGCCATGTCCCTCATGGACCATGTCATGTCCCTCATAGACCATGCCATGTCCCTCAGGGGCCATGCCTTGTCCCTCATGGACCATGCCTTGTCCCTCATGGACCATGCCATGTCCCTCAGGGACCATGCCTTGTCCCTCATGGACCATGTCATGTCCCTCATAGACCATGCCATGTCCCTCAGGGGCCATGCCTTGTCCCTCATGGACCATGCCTTGTCCCTCATGGACCATGCCATGTCCCTCAGGGACCATGCCTTGTCCCTCATGGACCATGCCTTGTCCCTCATGGACCATGCAATGTCCCTCATGGACCATGCCATGTCCCTCAGGGGCCATGCCTTGTCCCTCATGGACCATGCCTTGTCCCTCATGGACCATGCAATGTCCCTCATGGACCATGCCATGTCCCTCAGGGACCATGCCTTGTCCCTCATGGACCATGTCATGTCCCTCATAGACCATGCCATGTCCCTCAGGGACCATGCCTTGTCCCTCATGGACCATGCCTTGTCCCTCATGGACCATGCAATGTCCCTCATAGACCATGCCATGTCCCTCAGGGACCATGCCTTGTCCCTCATGAACCATGCCTTGTCCTTCAGGGACCATGCCTTGTCCCTCTGAACCATGCCTTGTCCCTCAGGGACCATGCCATGTCCCTCATGGACCGGCCTGTTCTCCATGACATCCAGCAATACCTCAAATTTACTTCCATAAATCTCGGTGCTGGTCTCCGTGATGCCATCGCCTTGGCTGGATTGACAATGTGGTGGGGAGCGGAGTGCTTATATGTAGCTTGTCAGGCTCTCAAGTGCCATTTCCAACCCCAGTGAATCACACACTGGTGTGCTTTGGAATTGCACTAGTTCCATGTGGCGCAAGTGCTGGCCCATTAGCATGTCCTGCATGGCTCCGGCATTCACGCTCCCAGCGGGACGGTGGAACACCTGCCATTCAGTGCCGGTGTCAGCACTTAGTGTCTCAAATGGACAATCCACCCCATGGTGTTTGAAGATGCATTCACTTATCTTGGCAACTTGAATGAGGGTGTTGAACTTTGCAGCACTGTGTCTAGGGCCTTGCCATTGGCCATGATGGCTCTCTGTTGCAACTGACTTTGCAATATACCTGCACCACGTGAAGTGCAGTGGTTCAAGACAACAGCTTACCAGCACCTTCGCAAGTGCAATCAGCGATAATAATAATAATTGTTATTGTCACGAGTAGGCTTGCATTAACATTGCAATGAAGTTACTGTGAAAAGCCCCTAGTCACCACATTCCGGAGCCTGTTCGGGTACGCAGAGGGGGAAATCAGAATGTCCAAATTACCTAATAGCACATCTTTTGGGACTTGTGGGAGGAAACCCGAAGGAAACCCATGCAGACATGGGGAGAACGTGCAGACTCCACACAGACAGTGACCCAAGCCAGGAATCAAGGGCAAAATTCTCCCCCAACGGCGCGATGTCCGCCGACTGGCGCCAAAAACGGCGCCAATCAGACAGGCATCACGCCGGCCCAAAGGTGCGCAATGCTCCGCATCTTTGGGGGCCGAGCCCCAACATTGAGGGGCTAGGCCGGCGCCGGAGGGATTTCCGCCCCGCCAGCTGGCGGAAATGGCGTTTGTTGCCCCGCCAGCTGGCGCGGAAATGCGGCGCATGCGCGGGAGCGTCAGTGGCCGCCGACAGTTTCCCGCGCATGCGCAGTGGGGAGAGTCTCTTCTGCCTCCGCCATGGTGGAGGCCGTGGCGGAGGCGGAAGGGAAAGAGTGCCCCCACGGCACAGGCCCGCCCGCGGATCGGTGGGCCCCGATCGCGGGCCAGGCCACCGTGGGGGCACCCCCCGGGGTCAGATCGCCCCGCGCCCCCCCCCCAGGACCCCGGAGCCCGCCCACGCCGCCTGGTCCCGCCGGTAAATACCAGCTTTGATTTACGCCGGCGGGACAGGCAATTTCTGGGCGGGACTTCGGCCCATCCGGGCCGGAAAATTGAGCGGGGGGTCCCGCTAACCGGCACAGCCCGATTCCCGCCCCCGCCCAATCTCCGGTACCGGAGACTTCGGCGGGGGCGGGGGCGGGATTCACGGCGGCCAACGGCCATTCTCCGACCCGGCGGGGGGTCGGAGAATGACGCTCCAAATGTGGGACTCTGGAGCTGTGAAGCAACAGTGCTAATCACTGTGCTACCGTGATGGTCAGTACATACTGGCCTTACCAATAACATTCACATCCCATGAATGACTAACGAACAAATAACAGTCTATTTCATCCTTAGTAACATGGCCTAACTCGATTCCTGCTGAAGTCAACTACCAGCATACTCCTGACTAGCATCCCATCTTCTATCCTCGGAAACGTCAAGTCACCCAAACATTAAGTCACCCAAACATTGCTGCGGGGTCCTTACTCACACTAAGTCCATTCACCCATAATCTCCATACTTGCTGATTTACATTGGTAATGCCTTTATTTCAAAACTCCCATTCTTTTACCCCCCAAAACCCTCCATGGCCTTGTCCATCTCTATCACTGAATTCTCCTCCAGCCCCACAAATCTCCAAGATATATGCACTCCTCTAATTCTGACCTTTTGAACATTCCTGATTTTAAATAATTAACTTTTGGCTTCAGCCTTCAGCTGCCAAGGCCCTAATATTCCCTCCCTAGACCGCTCCGCCTCTCCAATTCTTTTTCCTCCATAAAACCTGCATTTTTGATCAGGCTTTGGTCATTTCCCCAATATTTCCCTTGCTTGTGATTTTATTTTATAATGCCCACGTGAATTGTCATTGGTTGTTTTATTACATTAAAGGCGTTACATAAATACACGTTGTTTTGTTGAAAGTAATTCCACTCCCTCAATATCCAGATTGTTGGTGACTGCAGACAGTGCGTCATAATCATTTATCCTACACCAGTGCTGTCTTTATTCGAGCCATCGAGTTCCAGGCTGGACGGCAAAGGCCATTGACCCCCTTCAGATATGGCTCACACATCCTGGCTGGATTCCAGACACAGCTGCTGTACAATGAGAGCTGTCATCAGGAACATCATGGAGCAAACAGACAAGATGCACGTGGAATACGTCTGCTACGCAGAACAGTCGTGAGGAACGGTGCAATTCAAGACCTAATGGGCAACAGATTTGCAATCATTTACTGCATAGGCTTTCCAACATGAGGGATCAGCCCTTACCATCACTTAGGAGTGCGGGGAGAAAGGAAGAACACTCACTAAGAGGAGGAAAAGCATGAACAGCATCAACCACTAGTGCTCTCTGCTGCCAGAGTTGTGGGAGAGCAGCACATCTAAGAGTGCTTCACGTGAACCATCCCACCCATCCCCAATCCACCAATTACATAATCCTCCTCACCACCTTCCGATTGAATCATCCTACCAGTTTTGCCATCACTTTGATGCAAATATTAACACCAATGTCCAAATTGAGAGAACAAAAGTAACCAAAGTCAATTTCAACAGTATGATATTTAACAAGAATGATTAAGAATCATTCCTGTACAATTTCTGGTTCCTGTCTTCTGTGCCTTTCCCCATCCTGGTGTCCCAAGTATCTACAACATGGGAGCTGGAAGGCAGCGGAGCAGTTATTGAGAAGCCCTTATGTGGCCTCGGTGGGCAATATGTGACTAAATATGGGCCTTGAGGACCTGACTGTAGACTGTAACACCTTAGTATGGACCACGGCAGCCTAGAACAGTTGGTATGTGGCTCTAACATGGACACTGGCAGAGTGGGTTGTGAGGGAGCAAGTAAGTTATCATCCTGATGGACGTTAGCAGGTCTACCTCCCATGGAGGTAGCAATGTTGTTGACTCTTAACTGCCCCTTCAAGGGCAATTAGGGACGGGCAATAAATGCTTGCACAGCCTGCGATGCCCGTGTCCTATGAACGAATAAAAAAAAAAAATTACGGAAAAAGATCCAGGATTTTGACCCAGCGACAATGAAGGAACAGCAATATATTTCCAAGTCAGGATGGTGAGTGACTTGGAGGGAACTTCCCAAGTGGTAGTGTTCCCGTGTTTCTGCTGCCCTTGTCCTTCGAGACGGTAGTGGTCGTGGATTTAGAAGGTGCTGCCTAAGGAGACTTGGTGAGTTCTTGCAGTGCATCGTGTATTGCCACTTTGCGTCGGTGGTGGATGGAGTGAATGTTTGTGGAACGGGTGCCAATCAAGCAGCTTGCTTTATTCTAGATGGTGTCAAGCTTTTTGAGTGTTGTTGCAGCAGCACTCATTCAGGCAAGTGGGAATTATTCCATCACACTCCTGACTTGTGCCTTGCAGGTTTTGGGGAGTCAGGTGGTGAGTTACTTGCTGCAAGATTCCTACCCTCTGACCTGCCCTGGTAGCCACAGTATTTATATGGCTAGTCCAGTTCAGTTTCTGGTCAATGATAACTCCCAGGATGTTGGTACTGTTGTGTTGGGTGCTCTGGATCCGTGGAACACATACAGGTCACCAATACTTGAAATAGTGCAACACTATTTTATTGAATCATTAACTGTTGTAACATACTCTGACTGTGGGTTAGCACGACACTAGCTTTAACTAAAGACCTTTGCCTTGTCCTAACCAGTCGATGCACTCAGCACATGGTGAATGTCTGTACTGCAGGCTGTGAGCTCTGTCCTCCTAGCTAGCTGCAGCTCGAATGAGCGGGAACTCTGATGCCCCCTATAGTGCCCCTTTATAGTGCGTGTGCTCTAACTGGTGATTGGCTGCGGTGTTGTGTGTGTTGATTGGTCTTGCTGTGTGTCCATCAGTGTGTGTCTGCACCATGATATACTGGTGTATATTATGACATCCCCCCTTTTATAAAAGAATGTACCTGTGTGGCAATAAATAATGTATGGTGAGAATGTCCCTGACTACGTGTGTGCAAAATATTTACAGGACTATGTACATGAGAACTAAGCTATTTACATGGGAAGGTGCCTGGTGCAGAAAAACAGTATGTCACAAGAATAACAAAATGAACACTATATACAAACCACGTAAACGATCAAACGGAAGAACAGAACAAATCAGAAAGTCCATAAGTCCACAAAGTTCACAAATTAAGTCTCTGAGGTGGGCGACAAATTCTGGTTGACCGTCAGGGTGTCACACCACTCATCGTCTGGATCGATGCTGTATACCGACAGCGGCTGGTGTCTTTGCTTCGGGGACAGCCTGCTTTTTGTCACAACACCGACTCGAAATGGCGCCTTCGGGTCCTCGGTGTCACTGCTGTGTGGGTGGTCCGCATCGGACTCGGTGACCGTGGGTTGAATTGCCCGGATATTCCTGCGAGGCTGGCTGAAGCGATATGAATTGGCAGGCTGAACTGCTCGGCTGAAGGCAGCATAGTGGCCAAGTCTGCCACATCTTAGGCATTGTCGAGATTTGGCAGGGCATTGCCATTTTAAATGGGCAGAGCCACAGTTGCCGCACGTCATCGCGTCAGCACGTTCGCTGTGCCACCGTGCATACGCGGTGCGGTCGTGCGTGGTGCGCGCCTGTGCATTACGTTCTTCGACGTCGCCGTCCCCTCGTTTGGTGCGCACAAGCGCAGGAGTCTGCGAAAAGCGCGCAAAATGGCCTCCCTCATCCAGGCTGAGGCCCTGGAGTTGCTCAATCAATTGGACCTGTTCCGCCTCATGGGGACCTTGCCGCGCCGTTTCAGCCGCTTGGATGTGGGAATACCGACTCGTGGCGTTTTCGTGTAGGACACAGGTCTCAATGACGGTCGCTAGGGTGAGCTGCTTTACTTTGAGGAACTGCTGTCTTAGGGGGTCCGACTGAATGCCGAAAATGATCTGGTCGCGTATCATGGAGTCGGAGGTGGGCCCGTAGCTGCAAGACTGCGCAAGGATGCGGAGGTGCGTGAGAAAGGATTGGAAAGGTTCATCCTTACCCTGCAAACGCTGTTGGAACACGTAGCGCTCAAAACTTTCATTCACCTCTATCCTGCAGTGAGTGTCAAACTTGAGGAGGACCGTCTTGAACTTTGTTTTATCTTCATCATCTGCAAAGGTGAGAGAATTGAAAATGTGGATGGCATGGTCTCCGGCCGTGGAGAGGAGGAGGGCAATCTTCCTGGTATCCGAGGCATTTAAATATCTTCCAGTTGGCCCCTAGGTTGCCAGCGATGCGGAGCGGCAGCGGCGGGCAGATGTTGTCCATGTTGCAGGATGACGGAATGCTGGCAGAAGGCAGATCACTTGCAGGTAGGTCTAAGAAGTGCTAATATCCCTCAACTCCTGGTATCATGTTGTGTTGGGTGCTCTGGATCCGTGGAACACATACAGGTCACCAACACTTGAAATAGTGCAACACTATTTTATTGAATCATTAACTGTTGTAATATACTCTGACTGTGGGTTAACACGACACTAGCTTTAACTAAAGACCTTTGCCTTGTCCTAACCAGTCGATGCACTCAGCACATTGTGAATGTCTGTGCTACAGGCTGTGAGCTCTGTCCTCCTAGCTAGCTGCAGCTCGAATGGGCGGGAACTCTGATGCCCCCTGTCTTTATAGTGCATGTGCTCTAACTGGTGATTGGCTGCGGTGTTGTGTGGTGTTGATTGGTCCCACTGTGTGTCCATCAGTGTGTGTCTGCACCATGATATACTGGTGTATATTATGACAGATACTGGGGGATTCAATGATGGTAATGCCATTAGCAGTTGAAGGGTGATTGTTTGATTCTCTCTTACTGGACATTTCATTGCTTCAGTGTCTGAGGAGCCATGAATGGTGCTGAACATTGTGCAGTCATTAGCGAACATCCCCACTTCTGATAATGTTGGAAGGAAGACCATTGATTAAACAGCTGTAGATGGTTGGGCCTAGGACACCATCCTGAGGAACTCCTGAAGTGATGTCCCGGGACTGAGATGACTGGCCTCCAACAATCAGAACCATCTTGCAGGTATGATTCCAACCAGTGGAGAATTTCCCCCCCGATTCCCATTGACTCCAGTTTTGCTAGGGATCCTTGCTACACTCATTCAAATGCTGCCTTGATGTCAAGGGCAGTCTCACCTCACCTCTGGCATTCAGCTCTTTTGTCCATGTTTGAACCAAGGTTGTAATGAGGTCAGGAGCTGAGTGACCCTGGCAGAACTCAAACAGAGCGTCAGTGAGAAGGTTATTGTTAAGTAAGTGCCACTCGATAGTACTGTTGATGACCCCTTCCATCACTGCTGATGATTGAGCGATGATTCCAAGATGCCAGCCCGAATGGAAAAGTAAATCAGCTGATGATTTTCACCCCAATAGTACCAGAATATCTCAAGGAACACAACATATGATACCAGAGTGTTGGTTCATTTTTATACAATGTTAGTCATTTCACAATTTATCTTCACTTAGGACCCTTACAGTGGGCAGCATGGGGGAGCAGTGATGAGCACTGCTGCCTCACGGCACTGAGGACCTGATTTCGATCCCAGTCCCGGATCACTGTCCGTGTGGCGTTTGCATATTCTCCCCGTGTCTGCGTAGGTCTCACCCCTACAACCCAAAAAGATGCGCAGGGTAGGTGGATTGGCTGTGCTAAAAATTGCCCCTTAATTGAAAAAAAAAATTGGGTACTCTAAATTTATAGAAAAACAGAGTCCCTCCAGTGCAGAAGGCAGCCATTCAGCCTATCGGGTCTGTACTGACCCTCCGAAAGAGTGGCCCACTCCCCCTCCCACCCCCACAACCCCATAGCCTTCACAGCTTTGGACACTAAGGGGCAATTTTACATGGTCAATCCACCTAACCTGCTCATTTTAGGACTGTGGGAGGAAACTGGAGCACCCGGAGGAAACCCACACAGTCACCCAAGGCTGGAATCCGTGGGGCAGCAGTGCTAACCACTGTGCAACCATGCCCCACTTGATTTCTGGGAGTGAAGTAAGGACAACATTACCACATCGTGAACAGTTTCTTTATTTCTTACATCACAGACTTCATTCATTGGTCATGGGTCATTGATGAGATTTCCCAAATGCAGCAATATACCAATGCAACCTGTAGGGGGAGGCAGAGCTGCACATACTGTATTTTCCAAGGACACCACAAACAGACAGCTGCAGCAGTGTCCTACGCATGTGCTATGCATTACCAGATCAAAAACTACCTCTGGTGGAAATTAAATCCCTTGAAATGAAAACCTCCAGAACCAATGATTTACAGGAATGCTGTGCTCTCCGTCCACCCTCACAAAGCTCCAAGAGGCGCAAATTTGAGCTGAGTGGGAAAGGAAAGCAGAGCTGTGGAAAATAACTGCATTAACTGAGTTCCACAACAATTAAGTCATTTGTATCAAACATTCACATCTCAGTCCTCTCCTATAGCAGCCCAGAAATACATTTCACCCAGATAAGGAAAGGGGCACCTCGGAAGACAAACAGTACCTGCATATGTCTCAGGACTAGAATTTTGCCTACATTAGTCTGAGATTCTGAAAGCCCTGATTCCAAAGCCATATGAAGGTAAGATCACTGGAGATGAATTGCCCAGACTTTCCTGCAGGGCCTTTTATTACTAGGTTAGTTCATATGGCAGCTTTAAAACTCAGACAATTGTGTCAAAGTATTGATCCATTTGCTAGACAGATAAGCTCTTGCCTATCCATAAGGTTTGTGTATTTCGGCAAGGTTCAGATAGGGTCTGAACCAGCCTGTCTGCTCAGTATAACGATCAATTTTATTGTTCAGTAGTCAGCTCCTTGATCTGTCTGCTCTGTATAACTTCAGCTGCAGTGAAAGAGCTGACCGTGCAGCTGTAAGACACAGCAGCAACAGAGAAAAAAAATCTCAAGCTGTTGCCATGGACACAGGCTTTCCTGTCCCAGTGGAGCCCAGGCCTGGGTCACATCCAGGGCTTGGGCCACACCTCAAGAACTGAGGAAGCAGGCAGGTCCTTTTCCTTTATGATGAAACTGTGGCACGAGGACAATAAATACGTCAGCAAAATCCCAGCACTCAGATCAAATGTAAAATAGCAGAATCACCAAGATGTTAAACAATAACCAGAGGATCTGGGTGAATGCGCCGTACCATAATAGTGTCATAATAGGTAGGGGCTGGAGGAGGAAGAAAGAGTCCAAAAAAACAGGAGTGACTATCTCTACTCTTCTAAGGATGTGATTATCCTTATTCCCCTGATCTTGCTGAGCTTGCATATTCACACCGTCATGTGGCAGTGTGAAACAATCACTTTTGTAGACAGCAAGATACTGCACATAAAAAAAATCACAGACAATTCTAATGGTTCAACAAATGCTGTGAACAGTTAGCATCCAGCTACCACCCAAAGACAATCAACATATGTGTGTGGAGCAGCTCGGGTCCAGACTGAAATTTGAGTTTGTGCCCGAGTCTTGTGTACACGTCTGTTCACCACATTAAAGGAAATGCGGTCACCCACCGCTGGGAGGGGGAGGGGGATGTTAAAGATTTTTCAGGAGATTGAAAGGGAAAAAGCCCTGGGAGACAGGGAGCGCCGCCCAATGAGCGTTTAACATCCAGCTCAGCTGCTTTTGTAATTATCCTGATTAAAAGCTGCCTGACATCACCGCACAGATCTCTTTTCCTGTCTGTAGCTAAATGATGCTGCTGCCTGTGGAGGGACAGTGCGAATTTGAAAAGAACTTTGCTTTTTGTGGTGCCAAGTACGAGCTGAAAATTCAAATTAAAACATTTGAACTCATGTTTATGCTTAGGTACAACTCTCCATAGATTTGCTTTCCAAGCTGTGCAAAACCAACCAGTTGCTCTGAAAAGTAGAAACATTTATAACTCATTACTGCATATAGTACAGTGGCTAGATGGAATATGCTGGTGAAAGATAGAAAGCTTACACTGAAGAACACCCAGTTTCAAAACCAACAAAGCAAAGCTTTGTTTTTTTGTTAAAAGTTACTCATAGTTACGCCAACTCTACTATTAATTTGCTGAACAAGCTACATCTGTGACCTTTGACAGGAAAGTCTTGGATTCATGCCCCACCTAAGCAATTTGATGCAACAGTCCCACTCAGTAAAAGGGCCTCTAGACAATCATGAAATTAGATTCTCAAGCATCCAGTGATATCAACCTCCCTTTTTCAATAAATACGACCGAAGCCACTTTTTAAAACTCAGAAGCCAAAGGGCCAAAGCTCATAATGCGGGACACCAAAGTTGAACAAAAGTAGAAGACAGAAAGTCAAAATGGTCATGGTTAGGTGATAATACATTTGGAGATTAATAGCCTGCAGGTTTCAGGGAAAATGAAAAACTGAAGAGGATAAGAAGTCACTTATTGAAGTCCTGGTAAGAAATAGGTTTGAGTCGGGAGACTTAGCTGGCTGAAGAATTGCCTGTTTACATTTGAAGGTCCTGATTTCTATTAAAAACATTAAAATACGGAGGTATATACAGAGCTAGAGAGATACTACAAGTAGACTGTAACACACCAGATGTGATCTTCATCTTTATAAATGTTAAGGGACATAAACTTAAGAATTATACGATTAACATTTGCAATGGGAAAATAGTGGAGTCTATTACAGAGGAAGTAATTCAAGAGCATCAAGAGAATAGAGGCAATAAATCCCAGTCAAGATGGGTATATGAAAAGCAGGTCATGCTTGATCAATTTAAAGAATTCTTTGTGGTTTAAGAGTTTCTGGATATCATGTTTTGATTTCAAAAATAATTTTGATAATGTTTTTCACAGGAGGTGTAGCTAATGTGAAAATTTATGAGATTAGAAATAAAGTTCCATGTTAGTCTATTAATTGGTTCGGGAGGAAAAAGGGGTAGTTATCAACACTAATAGCTCTACTTTGGCAGAAATAGTCAGTAGATCCAAATGTTCCCCAAGAGATCAGTCCTGGGACCCCTTCTTTAGTAAATGTAAAACAATGTTCTATTAAATTATATACAAGTATATAACAAAGGGCATAGTGTTAAATTAGCAAGGAAAATAATTTGAAATTGTTATATTACACAGTGGTAATTTGCAGAACAATTAATTATTAGATGTGGGGCCAGGTTTTGCTTTTAATTAAAGTTGAAGAAAAGCATATTTTTCAGCCATGCTTAAAAAAACGTAATATAACTGCTGGAACATATGGTTTTCAAATATGCGAGTTGTGAGAATGTTTTTTTTTAGCAGCAAAACGCCCTGTAATAATCTTTAAACATCCTGAATTGGCTAACAAGCTACTTGCCTTAATCTCTTCCCACTTCACTGCAATATAATATTGCTATGCTGTTGAGCAAAAAAACCTCCTTTATACTATTCACTACTGTGGTGACACTTTGTAAACTTTGTGAACTGTTCTTTTCTCACCAGGTTCAAATGTGCTCAGTGTTGTGCGTTGCACCGAGTAAGGCTAACACATGTTCAGCTGCAGGCATCCATTATTGAACTAATTTTAATTACACCTCCCCAGCAGAGAGGGCAATATAATACAATGCTCAGATCTTGCAATATATTACAGTGAACAACTTAAACATTAAAACGTAAAATGGTACATGTAAGTTCCCAGAATACAATAGGACTAAAGCAATGCCACAATACCTGAAAATTGAACATGCTGGGTTATATACTTGTTTTCACCGTAATCACGACCAAAATATATATGGAAAATACTGCCAGAATAATTTACATGTAAAAAAATTATCATTTGACATTTTTTCTTCTTCATTCGATACTTAAGTAATTTTGACATTCTAAACTCTCCCTCCCCGTACCTGAACAGGAGCCGGAATGTGGCGACTAGGGGCTTTTCACAGTAACTGCATTGCAGTGTTAATGTAAGCCTACTTGTGACCATAAAGATTATTATTATTATTTCAATGAACCTTTCTGTTTTCTTTCTTATTCTGTCTGAGTATCTGCTTCCATATCCGTTAGACTGATTCCACTCTCTCAACATCTCTGACTGTCAAACCTGAACTTTGATTACTGACTCCAATTAATGGTTGGGACTGTGACATTGATTGATTGATTTGTCTTAATCAAAGTTTCACCCACTTTGCTCTATCGGTGTAATACTAACAAATGTTTTTTCCTTTTGATTTTCACTTTCTTTCTAACATTCACTTAGCTCTGTAGGAGGAATTTGAACTCCAGGAGATTTCCCCTGTCCTCCTTTTTTCAGATATCCTCTTTCAAGCAAATGGTCTACATGACACTGACAGAAGGGACAATCCTGATTCCGTACTAGCCGTGCGTGAGCTCAGAATCCGGAGACAATCGGAAAACATGCATCTCTCTGCTAAGATTGCAATTTCTGATTTTCAAATCCCGTTGTCAACGGAGTATCTGAAAACACGCTGCAGGAGCCCGGGAACCTCGCTTCAATACATTAGCATGTCATGAGCGAGCACTTACTCCGGGACTGCCTCCCTCATGTCACACCGGGGCCATTTACAACAGCTTTACATAAACGTGAACCTGGTGACCTCACCTCAGAGGGGGATGGATAGTAATAATAATATGTCGGGACAACCCTTGCTTTAAAGGGTTTTGAAGGCTAACATGCAGGAGTTCTTCCCGTGACCTCTTTGCAAGACGTGTCCAAATCGCTGCTGAGCAAGTGCCTTTCGCAGTGGGAGATAGAACGTGGATGGGAGGAAGTGAATACAGAGGGCTTGGGACGACTGTGAGGCTCTTGGGTGGGGTTCCATGAGAGGCCAGGCTACAAGGGCAGTGTGAGAGATTCAGGAATAGGGGGCGGGATTCTGTGATCCTATGGCTAAGTGTTGACGCCGTCGGAAACGCCATTGCATTTCTCGACAATGTCAACACGGCTTCAGGATCAGCAATTCTGGCCCCTACAGGGCTCCAGTGCGGCACTGGAGCGGTTCACGCTGCTCTAGCTGCTGATCCTGGCGCAAACTGGGATCCGCGCTTGCGCAGTGGCACCGGCGCCAACGCGCGTATGCGCAGTGGCTTCCTTCAACGCACCGGCCCCGTCGCAACATGGCGCAGGACTACAGGGGCCAGCGCGGAAGAAAGGAGGCCTCCAGCCAGAGAGGCCGGCCCGCAGATTGGTGGGCCCTGATTGCAGGCCAAGCCACATCGGAGGACCCCCCGGGGTCAGACCCCCCCCCCCCCACACCCCACAGGCCGCCCCCCCCCGACCCTTCCACGCCGAGTTCCCGCCAGCTGAGAGCAGGTGTGGATGGCGCAGGCAGGACTCGCCATTTTTACTAAGGCCACTTGGCCCATCCCGGGCCGAGAATCGGCGGGCTGGCCGCATAGAGCGGCCCCCGACCGGCGCCGCGCCAACCACACCGGCGCCAATGGCGGCAATTCTCCGCTCTGCGGTGAATCGCGTGCCAGCATCGGGGCGACGTGGCGCGATTCGTGCCAGTCGCGGGGATTCTCTGGCCCGGGTGTTTCTTTGCCTCGTGAAGCATGAAGACCCTCTCACTGGGGTGCCGGGGGGGGGGGGGGGGGGGGGGGGGAATAGTGTGAGTTGAACCCCACACTCATCCAGAACTGTGAGGACAAAAAGAGTTAATCTGCATGGGAATACAAATCCACTTGTTATGGAATTTTGATTGTCATGAATTAGTGCTGGAGTGGATGGCTGTGCTGTTGAAGGTTTGACAAATCTGCAGCCCTCGTGACCTTGGAGAATGAGCATGCCCTTTGGGAAGTGAATATTTTGTTTAATAACAGACAACAATACCTTGATGCAAAAAGGAGAAAAACAAAAAACTGAACAGTCCACAAATCACAGTAACTATTAACCGATGAAGAAAAGGCACAATTTTGCTACAGAATAATCAGCACTATTTATATTGTATTTATGCAAAAAAACCAAATACATGTTAACTATTAAACAGTCAACAATGTAATGAATTTACCAGCATCCAAATCAACCTGCCGCTCTCTCCCCATCCTGTAGCTCCCAGTAACAGACTTACATCAGTGGAAAGTTGCTTAGGGGTAACACAACAATACATTGGGAAGTCACACTGACGCGGAGTGTGACAGAAGAGTGAGAGGGGCACCCCTTTCCGGACTCAAGGCCTCAGACAAAACAGGCTGCAGCAGTCAAACACATGACCTCCAGACATCAAACAGTAAATAGTCAACAGTACAATAACTCTCCCCCCCCACTCCCGCAGCTCCAGTAGTAGACCCGCATCAGTGGAAAACCATTCAAAAGTAACACCGATACAGAGCATGGCGGAAGAATAAGGGAATACCCCCTTCCCCCCATTCCAGTACTGGCAGGTTCCAGATGACAGCCCACAGATGCAAAAGGGGGTGCAGCAGACAAATACACTGCCTCCAAACATCAAACAGTAATTAGTTATCAGTACAATAGCAAACATATAGCTTTCAGATATTAAACATAAACAAGCAACAGTACAAAAAGCCAACAGAAATCTGCATGGCTTCCAGACATCAAACAGTAAACAGTCACCAGCACAATAAAGCCACCAGCAATCTGCAAGGCATTTCTTCAAGACCTTTGAGTTGCTCAGTGGAATCGGGCTTTCCCTCCGGTAGCACTGGCATCTGGTCACCTGACTCCATCCAGTCCTTGATCCAGGCCACAGAAGTAGAGGAGGCCAAGTAAACTCGGGTTTACGGAGCATGGAATCATGAAAGGTCAAGATGGTGGATCTGCTGGTGAACAAACTGATGTTTAATACAACAGCTATATTACAATGGTGACTTTATCTCTAATATTGCCTAAGTTCAACTCCACCCACTAATTGTGCACGGTTTCTTATGCTTCGTCACCCTCCCACTACGCCTAGGTGTATCCCCAGGATCCACAACTGAGATTGAGGTGGCCTGCTGCCTTCCACACCCTGTAGCCTGCAATGACCTTAGCAGGCATCCCCTGGGGTGGCCTGGACCTTGAGGCTCCGGGCCTCCTTTCGGGCAGCATGGGTGTTGCAGTGCTACCCTCCTCGGTGTGTGGGGCTGGAGGTGTGTCACTCACAGGGAAGCGGGAGGCCAGATGAGCTGAACATCCCCAGGGTCCCCCGGGTGGAGAGTCCCGGGCTGCGCTCCTGCTGATCCTCTTCTCTTCAGGTGTCCATCCATGGGATAGTGGACAGCTAGAGTGAGATCCAGAAGACCCTCCATCCTCTGGCACAGGTGCTCGTGGATTCCCGCTAGTGCCTGACCATGATGTTGATGCCCTGCACCATGGAGCATATGCCCTCAGCCAAGGAGGTCATGGGCTGAGCCATCCACCACCATGGAGTACAGGGCCTGCAACAAGGTCTCCACTGATGGTGTCATCCTCACAGTGTAGGTCACGTTGTGTTGGAGTGTCGGCACCATCTCCTGGGACAGAATGCGATGGGACTCCTCCACTCGACCTTGCACGCTGAGCAGAGACACTGTCATGCCTTCCTGATGTTCGTGACTCTGCCTTTGCAGTTCCAACAGCTCTGGGGGTGACCAGACAGAGCGGCACCTCATTGACCAGGAACTCAGCAGAGTCCTGGGCTCCAGCATCCCTCTGAGTGCCGGTTCCCTTGGACGTTACTTCCTCTGCCTGCTTCGGATCTTTGATTGTGAGGTTCTCACCAGTGAGTGACCTGGAAGCCTGCCTACTACTTAATCCCAACAGAGTCTGTGCTGGTGGAAGTTGCGGGTGATGCCTCTTCTATGGTGGGGTTCGGGATGTCTCTATCGGAGCTGCTCGTGTTCGTAGTCGCCAAGGGGCGCAGGATGGTCCGGGCTGACCTACTGATTGCCCTGCATGGGAAGAGAGGTGGCATTGGTACATCATGGGGGATAACTGGTTGGTAAATGTTTACTCACATGAGACTTGAAGAATGACTGTGTGTCCTGAGGATTCTCACTTTTGTCTGCAGTCCCCACTTTGCACTCTGCACAGGCGGTCTTGCTCCTCCCCAGCCAGCTGGAGCTCTTTCCTCAATGGAACTGAGGCATTTGAGTTTGCACATGACTCGGTTGTATTCGAGTTTGTCCTGCAATGAGACAGAAAGGGAGACTGTAGACGGGAATCCTGTCAGTTCAGATGGTGATGTGGTGTGTGCGTGCATGGGATCTGAGTAGGAGCAGGAATGTGAGGAGTGGAGTCGATGGGGGAGACCATGTGTATTTGGGAGGTGCAGAAGGAGGACCTGGTAACATGTGCTGGCAACCCGCAATATGGTTTGATAAGAGATCACCTTGGAGGTGTGAAGGGGTCAGCAAGAACCTGGAAGTGCAGACTTACCCTCGCCGTGCGAAGAAGGTCATAGGTCATTCATGTTTTTGCAGCACTGCTGCCCCATCCTCTTCTACATTGAGCTGGCACTGACTAGAGCTGTCACTGCCTCCTAAATGGGGGTGGTCAACTTGTTGGATAGACGTCTGACTGACCGTGGATAGCAGGCATTCAGCCTCTGCTGCACTCCATCCAGGACTCTGGTCAAGGCTCCCTCTGAGGAACACAGGTGAAGGAGAAGGTGCTGAGTTGGGCAAAGCTGAAACGAGGTGAGGTGGGAAGTCAGAGGTATACGTTTATACCAGGATCTCACGGTGGAGCTGACGAGAAGGTGGGCGGCCTTTGGTCGGGCGAAGGCAGCGTTGTATAAAAACAAGGTGAGGTTTGGGGTGGTCTACACGGCGAAGCTGAGGGTCACATGTAACTCCAGAGGAGGTGGAGGCGTTTGTGAATGCTGAAGGACTGGTACTGAATTGAGTTTGGACTTTGATAGTGTTATGCTTTTTTCTTTTACTTTTTGTTTTTTGCATTGCTGCTGTTTCTTCTATTTGTGTTTTTTGTAAAGTGGTGTTTGGGAAGGGATGGTTTGCGGATTATCGGTTGGGTTTTGGGTTTGAGGGATTTGGGTGTGGGGAGTTTGGGAGGTTTGGGTGTGGGGGGCTAGGGTGTTGGTTTGTTTTTACTATGTGTGGGAGGGGGCTCTGGCAAGGACCACCACGCTAGCAGACGGAAGTTAGCTAGTGAATGAGAAAAAGGTGGAGGGAGGGGTCGTGGCCAATGGAACCTGTATGGACAGGTTTTGATGGGCCTGGGAAGTGTAAATTGGGGGGGGGGGGGTTGGGGATGATCCAGGTGAAGTGGTTTTGAGAGGAAGTGGCTGGGAGGTTTCTGGGAGGGGTAGGGGCAGGTGCTGATGGTGACTAGGGGTAGGGCTGGGTCCTGCTTGCTTGGCAAGGCCAGAAGTAGCGATTATGACTGACAGGAGGAGCAGGGAAGTGAGACACCCCCGGTCCAGGTGGTGAAGTGGACCGTGCGCGGGTTGGGGGACTGGTGAAGCGAGTGAGAGTTTTATCGCATTTGAAGAGTTTGAATGCTGACATGGTGCTGTTGCAAGAGACCCATCTGAAGGACCAGGTGAGGCTGCGGGAGGGTTGGGTAAGTCAGGTATTTCACTTGGCCTTTGATAGCAGGGCCCGGGGGGAGCAATATACTGGTGGGTAAGAGAGTGAGGTTCCAGATTGAGAAGGTGGTGGCAGATCAAGGGAGGTAGGTATGTAATAGTAACGGGTGCTTTGGAGGGAGAGTTGGTAGTGCTGGTTAGCGTATATGCCCCGAATTAGGACTGATGAAGATGTTGACTGCCATACCAAATTTGGATACACACCAGTTAATACTGGGGGGAGGGGTCATGAATACAGTGCTGAATTAGAAGGGAGAAAAGTCCATGCCGCATTCGCTGACCCCTTCGGTTGGGGGAGGGGGGGGGGCGATGGTGTTGGTAATGTTTTTATTGAGTTTTTGGTATATAAAACAAATATAAATATGAACAGATAGTAGGAGATAAAAAAGAGAAAATAAAAACTAAAACTGAAGCTATTGATTAGCACTGTTGCTTCACAGCACCAGGGTCCCAGGATCGATTCCCGGCTTGGGTCACTGTGTGGAGTCTGCATGTTCTCCCTGTGTCTGCGTGGGTTTCCTCCGGGTGCTCTGGTTTCCTCCCACAGGTCCCGAAAGACGTGCTATTTCCCAGGGAGGTATTCGGGGAGTCCAGTGGTAGTGGCCACACTGAAAATATGGAGGCAATTTCGGCAGCACTTTAAGCTGGGGGCGGAGCCGAAGTTGATGCCGATTCGAGGAAACCATGGGAGGATAGATGTGAGATGTCAGGATGAGAGGAGTGAGGGGTGGTGGAATAAAGGATCTGTTCCTAGAAGGATGGTTTGTGAGTCTAGAAGAGTTGGGGTTGAGGTTTGGGGTGCCACGAGGAGAGAGTTTCAGTTACATGCACGTGCGGGATTTAGTGAAAAAGGTCTGTCCGACCTTTCCGGTCCTCATTATTGGAGAGGGTGTTGTCAGTGATGGGGTTGGAGACGGCGGTCATCTCGGCGATTGGGAGGATTTTGGAGGAGGTTAGGGTGTCTCTGGAGGAGTTATGGCCAAGTAGGAAGGACAGTTGCGAACGGTGTGGGAGAAGCCCGGCCAACCATATGCACATGTTCTGGTCCTGCCTGAAGTTGGAGAAGTTTTGGGGGTCGTTCTTCAGCACCATGTCGGCAACCTTGCATATAGACTTAGAGCCTAGTCCCCTGGGGGCCTTATTCGGGGGGTCGGACTTGCCGGAGATGCAGACGGGTGCGGGGGTAGATGTTTTAGCCTTCCCCTCATTGATCGCTCGCAGGCAGGTCCTGTTGGGGTGGAGGTCAGCTCCTCTACCCTGTGCCTCACTGTGGCTGGGGGACCTAACGGAACCCTTGAATTGGGAGAAGGTGAAATTTTCTCTGGGGGTCCGAGTGAGGGGTTCCACAACAGATGGGGTTCATTTGTTGCATTTTGGGCAGGTGCTGGTTGCCGCCAATTGCTGTGGGGGGGGGGGGGAGGGTGGTTTGGTTGGACGGGGTGGGGGCCTGGGATTTTGTTTTGTTTTGGGTTGGATTTATTTTGTAAATGTTACGTGGTTTATATGTTTCATTGTTAAATATGAATAAGAATGTTTTTCAAAAAAAATTGTTTGGTACTTGTGGTGTTGCTCCCTTTTACTTGCTATAAATATGGTGGTTAATAAGAGCGCCTTCCTTAATCCTAATTATGAATATGCTTTCAGAGTCGCCAGGTATCTCTTGATACCGCCACAAGATTCAACCAAATACCGATCAAAGAGCCAATACACCAGTTAGTAAGTCAATACTACTTTATTTACACACAGTATAATTTACTCATGCACAATAACACTACAGGCTAAACTATATCTATCACTAACACCTATACGTAACTTCGGGTGCCTACTTAGGTCAGAGGAACAATGGCCGTTGTTCGGATCTGAGGCTGTTGGGTTCAAAGAGGTAACAGGAGTACAGTGAAGGTCGTCCGTCTGCTAGCGTTGAACTTGAACTTACTTACTTCGGTGGTGCAGGTGGAAGGGTCTCTCCACTTGAGAGCCAAATCCAAGAGAGGGAGCACATGGCGAGGGTTCCTTCTTATACTTGGGGGGGCTTTGCGCGCTTTTAGGTGAGCCTTAAACTTGGTCCCAATCAATTGGGCAGCTTCTTGATCACTGCCATCGATCTGAGCCAATAAAGGGGCCGGGTGCCTTGATGGCTGGGCGTGTCCTAAGTGGCCGTTGGCCTTGCTTTGTTTGTGTCTTCTTGCTGGGGTGGTGGCACCAGAATGTCTGGGAGCACTAGTTCTTTGTTCCTCGGAGATTGGCTATCAATATGTAAATCGGCCCAGGGTTTTGGTTCCGTCTACAGTCTGTCTTCCAAATATACATTCAGGCTCTGTGCCTGCTTCTTGCTTTCCATTGTCCATTTTTCCCTGTATGCTCTGCGAGTGTCCATTTTATATACTGGCCATCCCAGATGGCTACACCCCCTCCTTGTGATCCTCAACGCGAAGCGTGAAGGATCATATTACTGAATCTTCTTTGTTCTCTGCCTAAGTCGAGCACCCGCAATCAAGGACAGGTTCTATCCTACTCTGTCCTATGGATTCGAACCTTTACCTAAATTGCTTTTATTTACATCATATCATTATAAAATTCTACGGGGCACTATAACATTCAAGCATGCATTACATTTCTTCTTCATTTAAAACACCTCTAACTATTCTTCTCTAAACTATCTCCAGGCTGTTTAGTCAATCAAAAGAATTTACAAACAGTATAAACTATATAATAGCAGCATTACATCTCTCTGTATCCTGGCGGTCAAGTACAGAATTTCACATCTTTCTTTATTAGAACAAACAAAAAATTAGTCGATGCACTTTATTTGTTTAGAGAGAGTGGGGGGTTTGCTGGAATCCGCAAATAGGGGGTCTGAGTGTATATACCGGAGTGCGGGAGGCTTTCCTTCGCCATTTTCGAAGTCTCAGTGTCTGGATGACACTGCAGAGTATTGCTATGACTAATAGGGCTTCCACGGTGTATAAAAGGGAATACCATTTTATGAGGTTGTCGCACCAGGTTGGTGTGTCAGTGGCTGTTTCTGGGTATGGTGTATGGCAGTGATGGGAAACATTCACGGCCTGTGTGGTGTGGGTCAGGGGGGTTGCTTCCGTGCACAACTATAGTGATCCCACGAAGATCCAAATGTAGGTCATGATGTCCATTTTCATTTTTCTCTTCTTTCTTGGTCTTCCTCTGTCTTCTGGTGTTTTGGATTTTGGCCACAAGCATAATATCTGTTATTACCTTGTTTAAGATCACGTATGTCTGTCTGTCTCTCCTTTATCATCAATTGCCCATTAGAATTGTCACCATATGTTACTCCCTCATTTTATTTTTTTTAAACCAAATATTGTTGGGGACAAGATATCCGAAAAAGAAAATACTGTCACAGTGCGAGCAGTCTCGCAGCCTGTGGTCGATGCGCTGAGTGGGCGGGCAATTTCTCCGTCCAGCAGCCAAGCGTTTCATCCCAGTGTTTGTTACCCACATGCTATTTACATCCTCAAACAAAACTTGTGTCAAAGAGCATTCTTTAAACCACAGACTAAAAGAACAGTAAAAGAGTTTTGAACCAAAAGCTCCGAATGGGGTGCGTATGGGCTGCGGCGGGGTCTAACGTATCAGTGCCGTTACTCCACTGCCTGGGTGACCGGACAAGAACGGAAAGGATTTGTGTTCGTCGTGGAAAAACTGCCTCTTATGATTGCCGTCGAATCGGAAGAGTAGTTATGACTGCATCAAAATGTGGCGTGGGGCCGTGGATAAACTTTATCAAAGGGTCGTACACAATACAAACATTCAACATTTAAAAATCGCAAACTAAACTAACAAAATCGGGCAGGCTCCATCAGAAAGAAGGACACAGTGAATCTCAATCGGTTCCTTTTTACCATCATCTGGACACCTCATGGTTATACTACAAAAAGAGTCGCAAAGGGGCTGGCCTGGTGGGAGTCAGACTCTAAGTCATCATCTTCTCCCAGTTGCCAAACCCGTGACTGGAGTAGCTGTGCCAAGGCTGCTTGGGGCGACGTGTGGTCCATCTCAGCGTTACGGATGCGTCTGTAGGAATTGTCGTGGTGCCAATGCTTAGTGTCTAGGTTGGAGGCGTTATGGGGCAATCCATCGTCATTGGGCGGTGGGTCCGGTTCAGGGGCTTTTACATAAGTGGTCTCGAAGGTGTCAAACATAACCTGTTCGGAGTCTCTGGGAGTGGGGCCTGGTGCAGAATTGAAATCGTGTGGCGGTTCCATGGGGTCTAATGTATCAGTGCTGTCGCCGTCGCTCTCGCTCTCGGTGCTGGTCGAATGAAGGGAGAGGCGGAATCGTGCCTCTGGGGGTGGAGTCGAAGTGGTGTCCGAGCACGGGCTGGACTGGTTGGGGCAGGGTAGGAATAGGTCGTCCATGGGCGGGGCGTGTTCGTCTGCTGCTGCAAGTGAGATGTGGTGGGAGTGGTTGCTCTGTGTGCCATAAGCCTTAAGCTGGTTTATGTGGAACCATCCTGACTTGCCATTGGGATAAGTGATCTTATAAACGGAGGGGCTGACTTTATCTGAAATGGAGTAGGGTCCTGCGAATTTGGGGGAAGAAATGAACTGGGGTTGTACAGGGAGAGCACGACCTGCTGTCCTACTGAAAATTCTGTGGGGTGTACCGTTTTATCAAAACATACTTTATTTTGTTTTTTTTGTGTGCCAAACCTAACAGCTGCGGCGAGCTAGGCTGCTTTAACATTTTTGAGGATCTGCAGTACTGCTTTCTCATGAGCGAGGGCGGTGACTGTGGGGCTGGCCAAATCAAGCCCTAACAAGTATTCAGTTCCCTTCATGGGTCGTCCGGTCATGAGGCTGTGGGGGGTATATCCTGTCAAAGTCGATACCGTGTTCCTAATGAACATGAGTGCAAATTGGAGAACTGTGTCCCATGTCGTATTGTGCTGCTGTACCATTTTCCTAAGGGTTGCTTTGAGGGTTCGATTCATACTTTCTACGATGCCGCTTGATTGGGGGTGATAGGCGATGTGAAACTTTTGTCGGATGCCGAAAATTGTGAGGACATTTTTCATGACGCGTCCTGTGAAATGTGAGCCTTGGTCCGACTTGATACTACGGGGAAGGCCCCATCTTGTGAAGATGTGATGTGTTGGAATCTTGGCTATCGTTTTAGCCGTGTTAGTTCTGGATGGAAAAGCTTCCACCTATTTCGTGAAGGTGTTGATCACTACCAACACATATTGAAAACCATTCTTGCAGGGGGGGGGTAGGGGACCTATGTAATCAATCTGTATATTCGTCCAGGGGCCATTAACAGGGCGGGTGTGACTGAGTTGACCTTTCCTCGCATACCTGTTGGATTGTTCTGGGCGCAAATCAAACAATTTTCAATGTAATGAGTCACATTGGATTTTAAATCGGGCCACCAGCAGAGAGGTCTGAGGTGGGCAAGGGTTGCATCTATTCCTTGGTGTCCATGGATGTCATGGATTTGGCAGATAATTTGGTTTCTATCTTGGGTGGGGACCACATAAATACCATCTTTTAAAATTATGCCGTTGTGTGCTGTTTAAGCATTTCTGTACTTATCGTAGGGGGCTGGGAAGTTACCATTTAAAACTTCCCTGAGAACAAAGAACAAAGAAAAGTACAGAACAGGAACAGGCCCTCGGCCCTCCAAGCTCGTGCCAACCATGCTGCCCGTCTAAACTAAAATCTTCTACACTTCCTGAGTCCGTATCCCTCTATTCCCATCCTATTCATGTATTTGTCAAGGTGCCCCTTAAATGTCACTATCGTCCCAGCTTCCACCACCTCCTCCGGTAGCGAGTTCCAGGCACCCACTACCCTCTGTGTAAAAAACTTGCCTCGTACATCTCCTCTAAACCTTGTCCCTCGCACCTTAAACCTATGCCCCCTAGTAATTGGCCCCTCTACCCTGGGGAAAAGCCTCTGACTATCCACTCTGTCTATGCCCCTCATAATTTTGTAGACCTCTATCAGGTCGCCCCTCAACCTCCGTCGTTCCAGTGAGAACAAACCGAGTTTATTCAACCGCTCCTCGTAGCTAATGCCCTCCATACCAGGCAACATCCTGGTAAATCTCTTCTGCACCCTCTCCAAAGCCTCCACATCCTTCTGGTAGTGTGGCGACCAGAATTGAACACTATACTCCAAGTGTGGCCTAACTAAGGTTCTATACAGCTGCAACATGATTTACCAATTCTTATACTCAATGCCCCGGCCAATGAAGGCAAGCATGCCGTATGCCTTCTTGACTACCTTCTCCACCTGTATTGCCCCTTTCAGTGACCTGTGGACCTGTACACCTAGATCTCTCTGACTTTCAATACTCTAGAGGGTTCTACCTTGAGCTTTTCGTCTTCCTTTTGGGCTTGAGCTAAATTTTGAAGACCTGTGAGACCTGGACCGCATGTACTGGGGCACTCTCGGGGGGATTCCAAAAGTGACCGTGTCTGGAACCTGCCTTTGCTATGGTGTCTGCCTTAATGTTACCAGAGGGGGAAGAACGATGGTGGCTATGGACTTTAATGATACCGTATTTACGATCTTTAGCTGTCCTGAGGATATGCTGGAGTAATGGGGCTGAGGGTAGGGATTTTCCGTCTGCGGAAACAAAACCTCTAGATTCCCACAGGGTAGGAACTCAGTTAAGCTGCTGCAGACTTATAGGCTGTCGAAGTATATGTCGGCTGGGGTCGGGAACGAGTCGGGGTGCTGTACAATGTAGGCTACGGCTGCTAATTCGGCTGCCTGCAAACCTAGATGTCCAGGCAATTTCAGCCCAAAAAACTGCGAGCAAGTGCCTTTCACAGGCAGAAAATCCTTGCTCTACTGGATCAAGAACTCGTGAGACGTATGCTACGGGGCCTAAACGATTGTGTCTTTCTTGGAGGAGCACGGCCGAATTGCGTATGGGGAGAGTGTGTCTGGGACCTGTAATGCGGGAGCTGTGCTGAGGGCTTGTTTTAATGCATCCACGCCATCCGTGTGCTGTGGAAGCCATTCCCATGGGGCTTGCTTTTTTAGGAGTTCGGAAAGAGGGGCTGCCTTTGTGGCAAAACCATCTATGTGGTTCCTGCAGTAGCCAACCAGTCCTAGAAATGACCAGAGGGCTGTAACATTATGGGGCAAGAGTAATTTAACAATGGAGTCAATGCGTGTCTGCTCGATCTCGCGTTTGTCATGGGTGATCACTGTGCCTAAATAAATGACTTTTTCCTGCAGAATCTGTGCCTTTTTGGGGTTAACTTTACATCCGATTTCGTGAAGGAGTTATAATAATTCGGTGAGAAGTGAAATGTGCTCTCCCTTAGTGTCTGTCTGTAGAAGTAAGTTGTCTACATACTGGACAAGGCAATCAGGTCGGGAGAATTTAGCTAATCCATTCGCCAGCTGTCGGTGGAAAATGGAGGGGGAGTTGTGGAAGCCTTGTGGTAGGCACGTCCACGTGTATTGCTGTCCCTGGAAGGTGAAAGCAAATTTGTATTGGCATGCTCTATCCAATGGAATGGACCAAAAGCCGTTGCTGATGTCCAAAACCAAGAACATTTTCGACTGAGGCCCCTGTTTTAACATTGTCTCGGGACTCGTGGCTACAGTGGGGGCTGCTAACGGGCACTTTGTTTAGTTACCTATAATCGATGGTCAGTCGCCATGAGCCTCGGGTTTCCTGACGGGCCAAATTGGGGCATTGTTAGTTGAGGCTACTGAACGAAGTACACCTTGGTCAAGTAAACTTTGGATGACCTTTGCAATTTCTCCCTCCGCTTGTTGGGGAAAACCGTACTGTTTTGGGGGTCTGGGGTCGGATCCTGTGATGTTGACTAAACCTGCTATCTTGCCGCAGTCGTGCTTGTGCTGGGCAAAAGAAGCTTTGTATCTTTGTAAAACGTCTCTAACGTCTTTGCCTGACTAATGGTTCGTGGATCAAACCAGAAGTCTCCTACTGCGCTAATCCTGTGTGCGTAGTCTCCAACTGTGAGCGTGGCGGGGGCTCGTGCTGCCTTTGCCATTCTCCACACACATCTATTGACAGGGTCGAACGAAAGATTGTGGGAGCTCATGAAATCTATCCGCAAAATGTGTTCGGCTGTCTGGGGTAGATAGACTAGAACGATGGGGTGTTTTGTTTTAATGTTGCCGATCTGAATCGCCACAGGGGCCGTAATGTGTCCCTGCTGCAAGTGTCCTGTGAAGCTGCTGAGGATAATGGTGTCTGTGGTGGGCCATGTATCCCGTTGGAACATTTGGAGGAATTTAGCGTGGTACGGGACTCTCCTGTGTCCCAAAGAAATTCTACGTGGTGCCCCCGGACTGTGCCTGCCACTACCGGTCTTCCGGACTTGTCCCAAAGGGTATCGCAGACCCAAGCTGGGGAGTCCGAACACCGTCAATCGGTGCCGTGCATGTCTGCGTTCTCGGAACGGGCACTAACACTGTGAATGGGCTTGGTCCTGTTCTTATTCAGGGTATTTGCCTGCTGGTTTTGCTGCTGTTTCTGGGGGCATTGCACTCTTGGGCGTAATGTCCTAACTGTCCTCTTGGGATTTAGGCTGCTGTGCGCTGTTTCTTCCCTCGTTTACCCATGCGGGGTTTTGATGTGACCTGATTGGATGCATGTTAGCATCTGCCTGCTATTCCTCTACTCTTCCTTGTTCTGACCTTTCCTGAAGGGACTGTTCCCAAGCTCGGGATAATCTCTTTAATACCCATTTCTCATTATGTGTATTGTCTGAGGGGTCATAATTGGCACAAGCTCTCTGTCCTGCTTCGGTCGTGTGAGAGACTAGAATACGAGTCCATTTGGCCATATTTTCTGGTGTTAAATGGGCGCGGGCTAACTCTCCAAAGACTGCTGTAAAGTGAGTCCAAAGGCATCCAGCAAACGCTGTTGGGTGCTCGGTCTTTTTCTGTCTGCATTTATTGAGTCCTTCTACGGGATTTCCCTTATTGTAGCCGATCGCATCTAGGATCGCTGCATGCATTTCTTGGAGGGTGCCACTTCCTACATTTTGTGGGTCAGGAAGGGCTGCCACGACTGAGGGGTCGAGGCTCAAAACTGTGAGCTTAACTTGCTCTCTTTCGTCCAGGCCGTACATGGTCGCCTCTTGTTTTACTTTCGCAAAATAATGGTGCGGGTCCGATGTGAGTTGGAACGGGGTGATTTTGTCACATGCGTCCCTTAATTGGGTGATGGTTAATGGGGTGGTGTACAGAAAATCGGGGTCTCCGTTTGTTGTGGCCCTGCGCTGTGTGGTGACAGGGTTCATGGGATTGTGCACTAGCTGTGCGGTCGGGAGTGGGGGTGCTTTCCTTTTCTGAGTTTTATCTGGAGTACATGTTCCATGTACATAGCGGGGGGCAGTTTCATTTAACTCCTGCCATCGGGGCCATTTTCCTGATCTAGCTGGGGTCTGAATGTATCTTGGAAACCATTTTGTACAGAGAGCAGGGATTGCAGGTCTGTAATTTGCTTTCGGCATTTGGCGTGGTCTACCGAACTCTGCCTTTGTTCCGTCGTGGAACTGTGGAGTGCTCCTCGGGCTGCCTTTAAATCCTGACATTGTTTCTTTCATTGCTCAACTTGAAGTTCTGTCTCTTCTCGTACCAACACCGCGCGTTGCGTGTCTTGGTAGGCCTTATCATATTGTGACTGAAAGCTGCTTAGGTGAGCGAAACAAGATTGGTGTGCCCATTTGACATCAGCAATCTCCTTGTGCTTTGCCGCTAACTGCTCTCCAAGTTGCCTGTTAGCTTTCTCACACTCACTAACGTCTCCCTCACTATTCTTCACTCTGTCCTGTGCCTCGCAATTGTGCCAAGCAGGACACGATTGCCATCGGCTTACAAACTTTTCCTAAGCTTTTCTTATGAATCTCGGTCAGGTAATCCCACCAAGTCTGTCCTATACTTCCGGGACCTGTTTCTTCATTTGCACAAGATTCGCTCCAAAGGGGCCATCCTTTCCCTTTTAGATATTTCCGAATCTCCTCTTCCCATATGGGACACTGCTCTGCTCTTTTGGTCGCTGCGACCTCGAATTCCTGGGGGTTCATAAGGCGTTCCATTGCCTTCAATGCCATTTCTACTGTAATCTCTGGGTTTCTACTGTAAATTTGGAACGGGGGGAATAAAGCGGTGATGCAAACACGGGTACGGCTTAAGCTATTTTCCGGTCTACAAAACTCCCGACAGTTTTACGCAACAAAATATATCGAGGTTACCTTATATCCTTTGTTAGTACGCATGCAAATTGCACACCTCCGAATCTTGGAGGTTTGATCGATACTGGTCTTGCGCTTGTGGTTTTTACTTTTTCCAATTGGGTTTCTAATGCAAAGTTGGGTTGTCTCGGAGTCGCCAGTAATGTTTCTCCCTTTTATGTGCTATAAATATAAATATGGCGGTTAATAAGATTGCCTTTCTTAATCCTAATTATGAGTATGCTTTCAGAGTCGCCAGGTATCTCTCGATACTGCCACAAGGTTCAACCGAATACCGATCAAAGAACCAATACACCAGTTAGTTAGTTCAAAGTCAATACTACTTTATTTACACACAGTATGATTTACTCATGCACAATAACAACCCAGGCTAAACTATATCTATCACTAACACCTATACTTAACTTCAGGTGCCCATTTAGGTCAGAGGAACAATGGCCGTTGTTCGGATCTGAGACCGTTGGGTTCGAAGAGGTAACAGGAGTACAACTAAGGTCGTCCGTCTGGTAGCGAGCGTTGAACTTGAACTTACTTGCTTCTGGTGGTGCAGGTGGAAGGGTCTCTCTGCTTGAGAGCCAAATCCAAGAGAGGGAGCACATGGCGAGGGTCCCTTCTTATACTTGGGGGGCTTTGCGCGCTTTTAGGTGGGCCTTAAACTTGGTCCCAATTAATTGGGCAGCTTCTTGATCACTGCCATCAATCTGAGCCAATAAAGGGGCGGGTGCCTTGATGGCTGGGCATGTCCTAAGTGGCCGTTGGCCTTGCTTTGTTTGTGTCTTCTTGCTGGGGTGGTGGCGCCGGAATGTCTGGGACAGTATCGGCTACCTGAGCACTAGTTCTTTGTTCCTCGGAGATGGGCCATCAATGTGTAAATCGACTCAGAGTTTCAGTTCCATCTACAGTCTGTCTTCCAAATAGACATTCAGGCTCTGTGCCTGCTTGTTACTTTGCATTGTCCATTTTTTCCTGTATGCTCTGTGAGTGTCCATTTTATATACTGAACGTGGCCATCCCAGATGGCTACAGTGGTATTAGGCATAAACCCAACATTTATCCACTTGCTATTTCTATCAACCAAAACAAGTACGCATTCACTTCCACTTCAAAGAAATTGACATGTACACATGGCTTAAACATAGAAACTGGGAGCAGGAGTGGACCATTCAGCCCTTTGAGCCTGCTTCACCATTCAGTATGATCACAGCTGATCCTCCATATCAATGCCATCTTTCCGCTTTCTCCCCATACTCTTTGATGCCATTAAAATCTTTTTTTTAATCTAATTCTTTCTTGAATACTTTCAGTGACTTGGCCTCCACAGCCTTCTGTGGTGGAGAATTCCACAGGTTCACTACCCTTTGAGTGAAGAAACCTTTCCTCATCTCAGTCCTAAATGGTCTACCCTGTATCCTGAAACTGTGTACCCTAGTTCTAGATTCCCCAACCAGGGAATCATCCTCCTCGTATCAAGTCTGTCCAGGCCTGTTAGAATTTTAAACATTTCTATCAGATTTCCTCTTATCCTTCTAAACTCTAGTGAATACAGGCCCAGTTGAAAGAATTTCTCCTCATAGGACAGTCCCCAGTATCAGCCTAGTGAACCTCCGCTGCATTCCCTCTATGGTAAGTATCTCCTTTCTTCGGTAGGGAGACCAAAACTTCACGCAATACTCCAGGTACGGTCTCACCAAGTCCCTGTATAGCTGCAGTAAGACATCCCTACTTCTGAACTCAAATCCTCTTGCAATGAAGGCCAACATACCAGTATTCGCCCTAACTGCTTGCTGCACCTGCCTCTACACTTTTATGTACAAGGACAACCAGATTCCTTTGAACATCCACATTCCCCAATATATCACCATTTAAATAATACTCTTCCTTTCTGTTTTTCACCCAATCTTTCACACATTTAGCCACTTGTACTGCATCTGCCATCTATTTTGCCCTCTCACTCAATTTGTCTAGATCACCTTGAAGCCTCTTTGCATCCTTTTCACAACTCACAATTCCGCCCAATTTTGTATTGTCAGCAAACTTGGTAATGTTACATTTGGTTCCCTCATCCAATCCATTTATCGTGAACAGCTGGGATCCAAACACTGATCATTACAGTGCTCCACTAGTCACTACCTTCTACTTGGAAAAAGACCCACTTATTCCCACTCTCTCGGTTTCCTGTCTGCCAACCAATTCTCGATCCATGGTAATACATCATCGTTATCCCATGTGCTTTAATTTTGCCTAATAACTTATTTTGGGAGGCCTTGACAAAGGGTTTCTGAAAGTTCAAATATACCACTGGTTCTCCCTTATTTTTTCTACTAGTTACCTCCTCAAAAACTCACAGTAGATTTATTAAGCATGATTTGTCTTTTATAAACCCATGCTGCCTTGGTCCAATCTCATTAATGTTTTCCAAATGTTCTGTTATCATGCCTTTTCTAATTAATTTTATAATTAATTACTTGTGTTTGGTCATGTTCTTTCTAATCTAGCCATCTTTTCACTTATTGCTTTTAATTGGCTATGGCTTTGGCTATACTTTGCAAAATGTCGGCTTCACATTGCCCTTTATTTTGACTTCAGCTTGATTTTTTCATTCCCTCCTTGCTCAGAAACCACTGTGTGCTCTCTTAACACTTCTTCAATACTCTTACTGATCTCTACATGAATAACTCACTCCGGTTTAACTGTATCTTCTTAGGCCAATTTCTTCCCGTTCGGGAGACTATGTTCCCTTCAACTGCTACCAATGGCAAGTAATAGGGTGCAGCATCATATTACACTCTGACAGTAACTTACTGAAATACTGTTATTGGAATAACTAGTCAGTTTCACACCAGTTTTGCCTAAGGGAACGTGACTTCGGGATTTTATGCACTCTCCTTCGGAGATAACAGACATTTTTGCAGCTGCACTTTCAACGTACCAACGTGCTGTCTGGATATAATTTCCCAAAGTAGTACATTGATTGGAAATGGGTACATTAAATGGTTGGTGGCTAGCACAGCAATGGTAGCATTTGAATTTCTGATCCTGGGACTGTGAACCTGGTTGTTGCGGCCTAGAATTCTCTGAAATCAGTGAACCACCCCTGCAGGCCCAGGAAAAGTACTCCCCTGCAATTTGCAACTAACTCTTTCTGCCATTTCTATGGCTGTGGTGCCATCACAGGCCTCCTTCTACGTCAGCTTATTGCCATTACCCAAAAGCTTGGCCTAGATTTTATTGTTCTTTAGACCTCCTATTAACATGTCTGCAAGATTGATTTACCAGTTTGCACCATATCCACAGTGACAAAAGAGTTTATTTAATTTGGAAATGTAATCTGCAACAGCCTTACTTGGCAACAGCTTCTTTTGACGGAACATAATTCTCAGTGCAATTTCATTCTTATTCTTTTTATGAGTTCAGAATTTCATTATTTTAGCAAATGCCATTGCCTCTCAGGCAACATTTGTTAAAAACGACATCAAATGCATCCGGCCCCAACATGGTGAGGGAAGCATGTACTTTATCCTCATCTCCTATTTTGTTCGCTTTCAGCCAAGTGTGAAAGCTTCATTCATAATTATACTAGTCCCCTTTGTTAAGGTTGAACTCCCCCATTGTCTTCTGCACTGCAAAACCTATGATATGTCTTCACATATATCTTCAGTGCCATTTTTATCAACCCTGCTGACTCACTGTGTGCCTGAACATGATGCGCTCAGGGAGCAATCTTTCAAATTGCTCAAACTTCCTCAAAATCAACTTCAGGAGTTCCAAACATGTGTTACAATATCAGTCAGTCCTTAATTTCTCAAATGAAATGTGAAAGAAAATTGCAACCAAGCCTCGTCTCCTTCTCTCTGTTTATGTATTGCACTAAGTAAGACTAACACATACTCAGCAGCAGGCAGCCATTATTGAACTAACTCTACGTATACTTCCTCAACAGTGGGGACAGCAGAGAGGGCAATGAAACAAGGTGCTTAGATCTTACAAAATACCACGGTCAGGAGTGAAATGTCAATCCTTTGTTGTGATTGCAGTTGCAGAACATCACCTCAGTGCGCTAGCTAATTGGTTTTTTTTTACACGTTTTTTGCTTAATAGCCTCAGTCCTTTTCTGAGGGATAGGGAATGTTCCAAACAACACTGATAATGGAAAGAAAATGATTACATTGAAACTTTCTTTTCCACTGCTACTCTTCAGTCATCAGCTTCTTCTTTGCGTCCAAGATTAGCAAGCACAGATCTGGTCAAGATGCCAAATCCAAAAGTTCACAGGGTGATCACCATCACTGGGTCAAATTCCTGGAACTCTGTCCCTAACAGCACTATGGGCTCCACCACACAGACTGGAGTGATTCAAGAAAAACTCATTATCACCTTTCCAAAGGCAAATAGGGATGAACAATCAATGCTGGCCTTGTTAGTAACACCTAGAGTCGGAAAATGAGTAAATAAGACCCTATCACTCAGTAAAAATATTGGGGTATTTTGTCCAGTTTTGGTCATGGTACTTGCAAAAAATATGGACACAGACATTGTGGAAATTGAAAGGAGATCACGAAGGGTACTAATGGGTCTTATATCAAAATCATAAATCTTAAATATAGGAATAAATGTGACTGCATCAAAAAATGAAGGTAACTTGGGAAGAGAGGATTTTTATAGCTACAAAGGAAAGCAGTAAGGTGAATATGGTGTAGCTTCATAAGAAACCTTGGGTTCAACTTAACTTAGGAAATAGTTACTTTACACTAAGATAGCTAGCATTTTGCAAGTTAAATACTTCAACACATTGAGCATTATCTCGGTTTCAACAGTTGGATATAAACGAGCAGATCTCTGAGTAACAGAGATATATTGGCTTAGCACCAGGTTAAGCGGTAGATCAAAATATGTACGTGATCTAAACAGGACACTGCATGAGCTTTCTCAGTCCAGATGTCATGCTAACTTCAATGTAATTTTGTAAAAAAAATGTAACAAAGGAGGGAATTTTAACCCTCAAGGACAGTGAAATGGGAATGGGTGTCAAGTTAAGATTGATTAAATTCTCAAATCCAGTCTTCCTCTGTCCCACTTATGGTTTTGGGGTGGGGTGGGAGATGGGAAGCTAACACACGCCCCAAGAGGTGGGCTGGTCACTAAAATCATTTAAGAAGGCTATGTGCCTCCATATTAATGCAAATTTAATTTTTAATACCTGGTGGTTGGGATTTCTGCATTCCTGACAGATAAAGAGAGGGGAGAAGTGCTGGATCTGAAAGCTTATTGCACTGTTTCTGGGCCAGAGGTATTTCCCACAGTTCACCAAACCTACCCCTACACAATTAGACCACGTATCAACCGACTCACCCCACAATGTCCAAATCACTGCTCCATCATATCCAACGCGCCCAATCCTCCCCTAAAATAACTGTATTCTCCTGACATTATGTCTCATGCACCCCAACCACACACAACCTTAGAATCATACCGTACAGAAGAGGCCCTTCGGCCCATCAGGTCTATACCAACAAAAGAAACTACTCCAATCTACACTAATCTACTCTAATCCCACTTCCCAGCACTTGGCCAATTGCTTTGAATGTTATGACACTTCAAGTGCTCATCCAAGTACTTTTTAAAGATTGTGAGGTTTCCTGCATCAACTATCCTCACAGGCAGTACATTCCAGATTCCCACCAACCTCTGGGTGTAAAAACCTTTCTTCAAAACCCCTCTAAACCTCCTGCCTTTCACCTTAACATTAGGCACCCTCGTTATTGACCCGTCTACTAAGGGGAACTGTTGCTTTCTCTCCTCCCTGTCCATGCCCATCATGATCTTTTACACCTCAATCAAGTCCCTGCTCAGCCTTCTCTGCTGCAAAGAAAACAACCCGAGCTTATCCAGCCTTTCTTCATAGCTAAAATGCTCCATCCCAGGCAACACCCTGGTGATTCTCCTCCGCACCTTATCTAATGCAATCACATCCTTCCTATAGTGCAGTGACCAGATCTGAACAGAATGCTCCAACCCACGTTGTCCAATTAACCCCCTCAATTATGTCATGGAGCAGATGGAGGCCGTGGACCCCTGGAGGTTCACACACCAGGGGAGAAGGAGTTCTCCTTCTTTTCCCTGGTACATTGGATCTACACCAGGATCGGCTTCTCATAGTGGGGAACGCAGTGCTTCCAGGGATAGTAGGAGCGGAATACTCCGCAATCGTGATCTCACACCATGCGCCACACTATGTGGGTGTGAAGTCGGAGGCGGGCTGGGCCCCATGGGGCCTGGACATGACCCTTCTTGCTGACAAGGCATTCTGTGAACAGGTATCACAAACTATAGATGGGTATATTACCATCAACCAAAATGGAAAGGTTTCACCCTCCACATTCTGGGAGGCACTGAAAATGATGATAAGGGAGGAAATTATTGCATACAAGGAAGGAAAGGGCGGCTAGGCAACAGCTGTTTGACTCACACTGGAGGTGGACCGACAGTACTCTTCGGCCTCGAAGGCAGATCAATGAAACCTTTGCAACCTTTTACCGGGAAATGTACACCTTCGAGACCCAGAGGAGGACTTGAAGATAAAGCAGTTCCTCGACGGAGTGGACATACAGGTCTTGGGGGAAGACAGGGCCTGGAAGCATCATTAGAACTGAGGGAAGTCAGGGAGAGCATTAATGCCATGCAGGTGGAGAAGGCGCCTGGGCCAGACGGATTCCCGGTGGACTTCTGTACAAGATTTGGGCCAGCCCTGGCCCCACACCTGTGGGAGATGTTCCCAGACTCAATAGCAAGAGGTATCCTGCTGCCAAAGTTGTTTCCGGCCTCAATATTGCTGATCCCCAAAAAAGACAAAGACCTGGCGGAATGCGGGTCCTACAGACCTATCTCATTCCTTAACACCGACTTTAAGATCCTGGCGAAGGTCCTGGCAAGGTGGCTGGAGAGCTGCATGCCAGAGGTAGGCGCAGAAAATCAGACGGGCTTTGTCAAGTGCAGCGGACATCAGCCGCCTGCTGAACGTGATGATGACCCCATTCGGAGAGAGAACACCAGAAATTATCATCTCTCTGGATGCAGAAAAGGCCTTTGGCAGGGCCAAATAGAAAGTACCTCATAGAGATACTGAAACAGTTTGGGTTTGGGTCAAGGTTCACCTCCTGGGTGGAAATACTGTACAGAGCTCCCATGGCGAGCGTACGGACAAACACCACCAGCTCTGGATACCACCGATTGCACAGAGGCGCGAGGCAAGGATGCCCACTGTCCCCACTGCTGTTTGCCCTGGTGGTCGCCCTTAGAGCGATGAAGGGGTGGAGAGGTATCTAAAGGGCAGACAGAGGGCACAGAGTCTCACTCTGTGCAGATGAACTGCTCCTCTACATCTCGAACCCCCTGGCTAGCATGGAAGGAATAATAAAACTCCTGAAAGAGTTCAGAGCCTTCTCAGGTTGCAAGCTTAACCAGAGTAAGAGAAAAATCTTCCCTGTGAACCCGCAGGGGGAAGGAGCAGAGCTGGGGAGACTGACGTTCAAACTGGCACAGACCACATTCCGCTACCTGGGGATCCAAATAACCCATGACTGGACACGGGGTGGAACCTGACGCAATATGGTGGAGGAAGTTAAAAAGGGTCTGCAGAGGTGGGGCTCTCTCAAACCTCCAGTTCTACCACTGGCAGCCACCGCAGAAAGAGTGCGGGAATGGGTCAAGGAACCGGGAGCGGAGTGGGTAAGGATGGAGGAATGTTCCTGTGCAGGGACATCCCTCCGAGCCACAATCATACTCCTGTCCCCCCCCCGGCCAGATACTCGAAAAGTCCAGTGGTAGTAGCCACGCTGCAAATGTGGAATCAAATGAGGCAGCACTTCGGACTAACCAAAATGTCCACCATGGCCCCCATCTGCAATAATCACAGGTTCACTCCCACAACAATGGACACCTCCTTCAAGAGGTGGAGACAGGATGAGGGTCACTGATGGTTAGGGACATGTACATGGACGGTAGAGTAGCGACCCCGGGGGGGAACTCATGGAGAATTTTCAGCTCCCGAGAGGAAATGGCCTGAGGTACATAAAGGTCATAAAACTTCCACCGCAAGGAAGTGATGATGTTCCCCCAGATGCCAGGGCATTCTCTATTAGAAAGACTACTGAATATGGGCAACCTAGGAGAGGGGAATTGTGTGGATATGTATGGTCAACTGTTAGAAGAGGTATGCTTACCTCTGGATGAGACAAAGAAAAAATGGGAGGAAAAACTGGCAGGGATAAGGGGGAGGGCTCTGGATCGAAGCACTGCACAGGTGCAAAGGGCAAACTTCACCTCCACGTGCGCAGGGCTTAGCCTAACACAACTAAAGGCGGTGCACAGGGCACACCAAACGAGAACACAAATGAGTGGGTTGTTTCCGGAGGTGGAGGACAAATGCAAACGGTGTCAGGGAGGCCTGGCCAACCACACACACATTTTCTGGGTGTGCCCCAGACTAATGGAGTACTGGACGTCCTTCTTTGAGGCCATCTCCAGGGTTGTAGGAGTGAGGGTGGAGCCATGCCCACTCGTGGTGGTCTTCGGGGTATCAGAGAAGCCAGAGTTCTTCATGGGACGGGGGGCTGATGCCCTAGCCTTTGACTCCCTGATCACCCGCCAAAGAGTCCTGCTTGGTTGGTGATCGGCATGCCCACCCAAGGCTGCAGACCAGCTGTCTGGCCTGGTGGAATTTCTCAGGCTGGAGAAGATAAAGTTCACCATCCGTGGGTCAGAAGAAGACTTTCACAAGACGTGGAAGCCATTCACCAACTTTATTTCAAGACCTGTTTGTGGCCATCACAGGGAATGGATGGGGAGAGGGGGTCACGGAACAAGGAAGAGATAGAAAGGTTGGGGGGGGAATGCACCCAAGAGAAACATGGCCAACAGACAGAAGGGAGGAAATCTGTAAAATTAATGTCTGAACCACAATGTACATAACCTACTGTAAATACATATTTTGGCCAAATCTGGCAATGTAAAGTCTACAGGACAAATATTTTTGTTAAGGGCAGTATTGTTACAGTTGTTGGTTGGAACTCTTTCTTTTGCAGATATATGTGTGGGTCTTGTTTGGCCATGTGAATTTGTGACATAAAATGTTAAAAGCTCGATAAAAATATTTTTTAAAAAAAGGTAGGATGTGTGGGGTCCCAATGTTTTCGCCCGAAAATGCTCTCTCCACTCATTCCTCTCTTGCCAGTTGTTTTGGGGTCCAAGTGTGTGAAAGAAGCTTTGCAACAAGGATAGTGTTCCACTATGGACTGTGGACGAATAAAGAGCCTGTTCTGACATTCTCAGCAGAAATCAGAGTTGGTGCGTCATTGGATATGTTCAATGGGAAGGAAACTAGTCAAGTGTCAATAGAAAAACAACAGTGTAAATCTCAGCGTTATGGGGTATTACACAGTACAACTGGAATAAAGCTATCAGAATGACAGGGGCACTTGGGTGCTCTGGTCTATATGCATTTCATTGAACAGCAGGTGTACATCCGCCCCATAACTACTCAACCCTTTAGTTATACCCCAAATTATTAATTCACGTGACACTTCTTTTATGAATGAAACTTATGAAGATGTTCACATCAGTATCAGAACACGAGTATCTGTCTACCTCTTCACTGCAATAGAAGCAAAATATCGTGGACTGAATTTTATGCCCCCTACAGCAGTCTATTTGACCAATAAAGCCACCCCCAATGTAATATCGATGCAAGGCAGCTGGACTTCACAATGGCAAAGTGCTGCCCAACTGCTAGGTCGGCTGGGGTTGGGGGGAGGAATCTGTCATCGCATGAATTTTCCTACAACACTATAGTTAGAATTGACAATTATCGCTCAGTTCCCTGGTCCTCGTTCCAAATTTGAACCATTTGGGAAGAATCTACCTCATCTTTTACAGCACAAATCTGAAGTTACGAACTGAAATCACAGTAAGATAATTCCTCACACAAGTAAACCGAAACCCAATTTTAACGCCTAGTTTTATCTCTCCCCTGTGGTAGTCACCACTAACTGTATATTAGATGTAGTAACTGTGTATTAGATGTAATAACTGTATATTAGATGTAGTACGGGTAGTACAGTACGGCTCCTGTACTAGAGGTACGGGGGTAAATCCCTGCCTGCTGGCTCCACCCAGTAGGCGGTGTATAAATGGGTGTGCACACCGGACTTCTCCCATTCTGGGAGCAGCTGCAGGAGGCCACACATCTCTGCTTAATAAAGCCTCGATTATTCTCTACTCTCGTTTTGTAGTAATTGATAGTGCATCATCCCTCTAACCCAAAGTATACACAGATAACACAAGCAATTTGTCGTAATGAAATTTTACAACTGCTTTTCCACCATTGGCCTTTTAAAAGGTCTTCCACAGTCCCAGACGTTCATCATTTGTGCTCTCTTAAAGTCTCAAAGAAATTGTGGGCTCATTCTAACAATGCTGGGTTGCCAGGCCATTAAAATAGATGCTTTGGCAGCAACTGCTCAATTGTATGATTTGATACATTTAACGTTACAAAAGGTGTGATCCATTTCGCCGCTGCTGTTTGCGCTGGCCATAGAGCCATTGGAGATGGCTCTCAGGGGGTTGGCAGAGTGGCAGGGTATATTGAGGGGACAGAGGGAGCATCAGGTGTCGCTCTATGCTGATGACCTCTTGCTGTATATTTCGGATCCGTTGGGAGTATGGGATTATGGGCCTGTTGGGGAGGTTTGGAGGGTTCTCGGGATACAAGCTAAATGTAGGGGAAAGCGAGGTATTCCCGGTGAATGAGCTGGCACAGCGGGCTAATTTAGGGGGGATGCCATTTACAGTAGCGAGGGATAGGTTTAGGTACTTGGGGATACAGGTAGCGAGGGAATGGACGGGGCTCCATAAGTGGAACTTAACAAAGCTGGTGGAGGAGGCCAGGGAGGATCTTAAGAGGTGGGATACACTGCACTTAACATTGGCGGGAGGGTCCAAGTGGTGAAAATGAATATTCTGCCGAGGTTCTTGTTTATCTTTCAAGCTTTCCCGATCTTTATACCAAAGGCCTTTTTTCGGAAAGTGGACACAATCATCTCGGACTTTGTATGGGCGGGGCAGGTGCCGAGGGTGGGGAGGACCCTGCTACAGAGGCAGCAGGGGGGGGTTGGCATTGCCAAACTTGCTTCATTATTATTGGGCGGCGAATGTGGACAAGGTGCAGCAGTGGTGGGAAGGAGAAGGGGTAGAATGGGTTAAGATGGAGGAGGAATCGTGTAAGGGGGCTAGTTTGAGGGCGATGGTGACGGCAGCATTGACAATGGCTCCGAGTAGATATTCAGGGAGCCTAGTGGTGCAGTCCACGGTGAAGATATGGAATCAGCTGAGGAGGCATTTTAGGGTGGAAGGGATATCGTTGCTAATGCCGCTGTGTGAGAATCATGGGTTTGAGCCGTGGCGGGGGGGGGGTGGATAGTGTATACAGGAGGTGGAGGGAAGTGGGGCTGGTCAAGGTGAGGGATTTGTATTTGGAGGAAGGGTTCACCAGTCTGGAGGAGCTAAGGGAGAGGGTAGAGCTGCTGAGGGGTAGTGAGTTCAGGTATCTACAGGTTAGGGACTTTGCACGAAAGGTCTGGAAGGGGTTACCTAGATTGTCGGGATACACCCTGCTGGACTGACTGCTGCTTCCGGATGTGGAAGGGGAGGGAAGAATTGGGGATATATATATATATATATATATATATAAGTGGCTGGGGGAGCAGGGAGGCGAGCGGGTGGTGAAGATCAAGGAGAAATGGGAAGCGGAGTTGGGAATGGAGATCAATTGGGGAATATGGAGTGAGGCACCGCGAAGGGTAAATGGAACCTCCTCTGGTGCAAGGATGAGCCTGATACAGTTTAAAGTGGTGCACAGGGTACATATGACTCGGGGGAGAATGAGTGGGTTCTTTCAGGGGGTAGCAGATGAGTGTGAGAGGTGTGGGCGGGGGCCAGCGAATCATGCGCACGTGTTTTGCGGTTGTGAAACATTGGGAAGATTCTGGGCGAGAGGGTTTGCAGTCTTAGCCAGGATAGTGGAGGAGGGAGTGGACCCGGACCCTTTGGTGGTGATATTTGGGGTTTCAGAGATGCCGGAGCTCATGGAGAGGAGGAAGGCCAATGTCTTGGCCTTCGCCTCTCTGATTGCACGGCGACAGATTTTGCTGGAGTGGCGGTCGGCATCGCCACTGGGGGTGTTTTGTTACCTGCAAGGCGGGTAATCTGTGCAATTCAACTCAGTTACAGTAGAGGCTTTGAAAGAAGGCTCAAAGTCATCCAGAAGTTTTATTGAAGGTTTATTGAGCAATACAACTTAAATAACTGCGTGAGTTCTTACTTTAAGAACTGTACTAGTAGAAAGGTTACAACTTTTCTATACACTGCAACTAGGCCTGACCACACTTGCAGCCCTGAGCTAAATCTCTGCCTCTGAACTCCTCACAGTCTAATCCACCCCACAGCCCAGAGGGCTGCTTGCTTCCCCTTTTATACATGCCAATGCTGCCCCCTAGTGGTCTTTCCATTACCCAATAGCCCCTTCTGTACATACCCATGTAAAGACCACTACATCCCCCTTTTTCACTTTTTTTTCATAGTTGCAGAGCTGTAACTAAAAAAATCAAACACAGTTAGTTTCATGCACAAATACAGAACAGAGCAATGATTCAGTTCATGTTCACAAATTCAGATGGTTGGGTGCACATCTGATTCGGGTAGACCTCCTGAGCGGGCATGGAGACCCAGAGTTTTTTTTGTCCATTTGGGCACCAACTGCTGGTGTCCCAGGATGTTGCATGATAGCGTTCTGCAGGTCTAACGTCGGAAATACAGGTTGTTGAGATGGAACCTTCAGCAGGTCTCGCCGATTGCGTCGAAACAGTATTCCATCATCAGACTTCACAACGTACGATCGTGGCGATACTTGGCGGAGCACCATTGCCATGTTAGACCAATCTCCACCAGGGTGTCGCAGTCTAACCATGTCGTGATCGCTAATGGATGCAGCACTTTCGCATGCCGGTCATAGTGCTGCTTTTTTCCGTGACGTTGGTGACGCATCTTGTCCAGGACTGGCGAGTGATCTGGATTGGCGAAGTGTTACGCCAGTAGCGTTGTCCTCACATCTCGATTGAAGAGCATTTGAGCCGGTGACAGCCCAGAGCTCAAAGGCGATGAACGATATGACAACAGAGCCAAATGTATGTCGGAATTCGAGTCAGTGGCCTTGCTGATCAGTTGCTTAATGATGTGGACATCTTTCTACACCCTGCCATTCGATTGAGGAAAGTGTGGACCTGACGTCACGTTCTTGTATTTCTTTGAGAATTCCAACCACTCCCAGCTTGCAAAGCAAGGACCATTGTCGGACATGACCATCTGTGGGATGCCATGCCTCGAAAAGGCTTCCTTGCAGGCTTTGATAACTGACGCCGATGTGAGATCCGGGAGTTTCATCACCTCCGGAAAGTTGGAGTAATAATCTATGAGAAGATCATAGTGTCGACCCATGGAATTAAACAAGTCAATGCCAACTTTGTCCCACGGTGACGTAGCCATCTCTGGAGTGGCTCCTTGCATTGTGCCGGTCGATGTTTTTGGCACGTGTCACATGTGAGCACCATGTTTGTTATGTCCTCGTTTATCCCAGGCCAGTACACTGATTGCCTTTCTCTTCTTTTGCACTTCTCGTCACCAAGATGCCCCTCATGAATCCTGCGGAGCATGTCCGCCCGGAGCGCCAGAGGAATGACGATTCTGTCATTTCACAGTATGATGCCATCCACCACGGACAGTTCAGTTTGGACGTTTTGGAACTGTGGGCACTGCTCTCTTGGCCAGCCATGCTGAAGGTTGTGCATGACCTGGAGCAGGGTCACATCTTCTCGTGTCGCCTGACGAATTTGCTGCAGCCTCTGGTCCGTTGCCGGGAGTGTCTCCCTGCACCACTGTGCATGAGCTTCTACATCATTAATGAATGCCGGAGGTGGACTGTCAGCATCAATAGCTCGGGATAAGGTGTCAGCTATTATTAGGTCCTTCCCAGGAGTGTAGACCAGAGTGAAGTTGTATCTCCGCAACTTCATCATCATGCGTTGGAAGCGCGGCGTCATGTCATTGATATCTTTAGAACATAGAACATTACAGCGCAGTACAGGCCCTTCGGCCCTCGATGTTGCGCCGACCTGTGAAACCACTCTTAAGCCCATCTACACTATTCCCTTATCGTCCATATGTCTATCCAATGACCATTTGAATGCCCTTAGTGTTGGCGAGTCCACTACTGTTGCAGGCAGGGCATTCCACGCCCTTACTACTCTCTGAGTAAAGAACCTACCTCTGACATCTGTCCTATATCTATCTCCCCTCAATTTAAAGCTATGTCCCCTCATGCTAGACATCACCATCCGAGGAAAAAGGCTCTCACTGTCCACCCTATCCATCTTGTATGCCTCAATTAAGTCACCTCTTAACCTTCTCCTCCCGAACGAAAACAGCCTCAAGTCCCTCAGCCTTTCCTCATAAGATCTTCCCTCCACACCAGGCAACATTCTGGTAAATCTCCTCTGCACCCTTTCCAATGCTTCCACATCCTTCCTATAATGTGGCGACCAGAATTGCACCAGGGTTTTGTACAGCTGCAACATGACCTCATGGCTCCGAAACTCCAAACACCACCCTTTGTCTTCTTCCAGCCAGCCAATTTCTGATCCAAACTGCTAAATCACCCTGAATCCCATGCCTCCGTATTTTCTGCAGTAGACTACCATGGGGAACCTTATCAAACGCTTTACTGAAATCCATATACACCACATCAACTGCTTTACCCTCATCCACCTGTTTGGTCACCTTCTCAAAGAACTCAATAAGGTTTGTGAGGCACGACCTACCCTTCACAAAACCGTGTTGACTATCCCTAATCAAATTATTCCTTTCCAGATGATTATACATCCTATCTCTTATAAACCTTTCCAAGATTCTGCCCACAACAGCAGTAAGGCTCACTGGTCTATAGCTACCGGGGTTGTCTCTACTCCCCTTCTTGAACAAGGAGACAACATTTGCTATCCTCCAGTCTTCTGGCACTATTCCTGTAGACAAAGATGACTTAAAGATCAAAGCCGAAGGCTCAGCAATCTCCTCCCTAGCTTCCCAGAGAATCCTAGGATAAATCCCATCTGGCCCTGGGGACTTATCTATTTTCACACTTTCCAGAATTGCTAACACCGCCTCCTTATGAACCTCAAGCCCTACTAGTCTAGTAGCTTGAATCTCAGTACTTTCCTCGACAACATTGTCTTTTTCCTGTGAGAATACTGATGAAAAATATTCATTTAACACCTCTCCTATCTCCTCGGACTCCACGCACAACTTCCCACTACTGTCCTTGACTGGCCCTACTCTTACCCTAGTCATTCTTTTATTCCTGACATATCTATAGAAAGCCTCAGTGTTATCTTTGATCCTACCTGCCAAAGACTTCTCATGTCCCCTCCTGGCTCTTCTTAGCTCTCTCTTTAGGTCCTTCCTAGCTAACTTGTAACTCTCGAGCGCCCTAACTGAACCTTCATGTCTCATCTTTACTTAAGCCTCCTTCTTCCTCTTGACAAGTGTTTTGACTGCTTTAGTAAACCACGGTTCCCTTGCTTGACCACTTCCTCCCTGTCTGACAGGTACATACATATCAAGGACACGCAGTAGCTGCTCCTTGAACAAGCTCCACATTTCCATTGTGCCCATCCCCTGCAGTTTTCCTCTCCATCCGATGCATCCTAAGTCTTGCCTCATCGCATCATAATTGCCTTTCCGCCAGATATAACTCTTGCCCTGCGGTATATACCTATCCCTTTCCATCACTAAAGTAAACGTAATCGAATTGTGGTCACTATCACCAAAGTGTTCACCTACCTCCAAATCTAACACCTGTGCTGGTTCATTACCCAGTACCAAATCCAATACAGCCTCGCCTCTCGTTGGCCTCTCTACATACTGTGTCAGGAAACCCTCCTGCACACATTGGACAAAAATGGACCCATCTAAAGTACTCGAGCTATAGAATTTCCTGTCAATATTTGGAAAGTTAAAGTCCCCCATAACAACTACCCTGTTGCTTTCGCTCCTATCCAGAATCATCTTTGCAATCCTTTCCTCTACATCTCTGGAACTTTTCGGAGTCCTATAGAAAACCCCTAACAGGGTGACTTCTCCTTTCCTGTTTCTAACCTCAGCCCATTCTACCTCAGTAGACGAGTCCTCATCAAACGTCCTTTCTGCCACTGTAATACTGTCCTTGACTAACAATGCTACCCCTCCCCCTCTTTTACCACCTTCCCTGAGCTTACTGAAATATGTAAACCCCGGCACCTGCAACAACCATTCCTATCCCTGCTCTATCCATGTCTCCGAAATGGCCACAACATCGAAGTCCCAGGTACCAACCCATGCCGCAAGTTCACCCACCTTATTCCGGATGCTTTGTTGATAATGTTGACCAGTGGCCGATGATCAGTCTCCACTAGAAATGTGGGAAGACCATACACATAGTGGTGGAATTTTGTTATATACCCGTGTTCAATCCCAGGCACTCCTTCTCTATCTGTGCATACCTGGACTCCGTGGCGGTCATCGCTCGAGAAGCGTAAACCATTGGGACACAGTCCGATTGGTCATTCTGTTGAAGTAGCACCGCACCAATTCCATGTTGACTGGCGTCAGTGGAGATCTTTGTGGGTTTTGCCGGGTCAAAGAATGCCAGCGTTGGATCTGCCATCAATTGGTGCTTCAGATTCACCCACTCGTCTTGGCGGCGTGGAATCCAGTCAAAATCCGTGTCCTTCCTTAATCACTTGTCGTAACGCCGTTGTCCGTGCTGCTAGGTTCGATATGAACTTGCCGAGGAAGTTGAGCACCGCTTCCCTGTCACGTGGCCGCTGCATGTTCTGAATTGCCGCGATATTCTCAGCGTCCGGCTTCACCCCGTGCTCTGATATCGTGTCACCCAGGAAGGTCAGAGATGAACGTGCAAATGTGCACTTGGCTTGGTTGAGCTTCAGCCCAAATTGGTGTATTCTTTGGAAGACTTGTTTTAACCGAACAATGTGGTCTTCCTCTGTCGTTGACCATATTATGATGTCATCAACAAATACACGGACACCTTCAATGCCCTCCGTCATCTGCTCCATAATTCTGTGAAATATTTCGGATGCAGAGATAATCCCGAAAGGCATACGATTATAACAGTATCGTCCAAATGGTGTGTTGAAGGTACACAGCAGTCGGCTGGAATCATCGAGCTGCATCTGGCAGAAGCCTTGTGAGGCATCAAGTTTGGTGAATATGCGAGCCTTCGCCATTTCGCTCATTATCTTCTCTCGCTTGGGGATAGGGTAGTGCTCCCTGCGAATGTTTTTGTTCAAGTCTTTGGGATCTAAACAGATTCTGAGTTCACCGGACGGCTTCTTGACGCATACCAACGGGCTGACCCAGTCAGTCGGCTGTGTGACCTATTATATGATGCCTTGAGATTGGAGGCGTTGGAGTTCTTCTTTTAGCTTGTCCCGCAACGGAGCTGGTACCCTCCTTGGTGCATGAATGACCAGTGTTGCATCGTCTTTGAGCAGGATTTTGTACTTCTAGGGTAATGTACCCATGCCACAAAAGACATCGGGATACTCACTGAGAAGCAGCTGGATGGCATCGGCCAGTTGTGATGAGTCAACTGTGTTTATGAAAATCCTTTGTATGAGCCGCAAATCCTTGCAGGCTTGAGCACCTAACAGCGACATTCTTTTGTCGTCCACAATCTCAAAACGTAGTCCTTTCGTGACTTTCTTATGAACTACTTGTAGATGGCATGATCCCCTTGAGGTGATCTGGTTGCCATTGTAGTCTGTTATCTTGCATGCAGCTGGTATCATCTCCTGTGTTCCTGGGATGGATGAAAGATCTTTGCTTGTCATCAAATTCGCGGATGCTCCCGTGTCAAGCTTGAACGTAATTGGGGAGTTGTTCACTTTCACCGTGGCACTCCATTCGCCTGTAGATTACATAGATTACATAGATTACATAGAACATACAGTGCAGAAGGAGGCCATTCGGCCCATCGAGTCTGCACCGACCCACATTAATCCCTCACTTCCACCTTATCCCCGCAACCCAATAACCCCTCCCAACCCTTATGGACACTACGGGTAATTTAGCATGGCCAATCCACCTAACCTGCACGTCTTTGGACTGTGGGAGGAAACCGGAGCACCCGGAGGAAACCCACGCGGACACGGGGAGAACGTGCAAACTCCGCACAGACAGTGACCCAGCGGGGAATCGAACCTGGGACCCTGGCGCTGTGAAGCCACAGTGCTAATCACTTGTGCTACCGTGCTGGTATTCAATTCAATGGTATGCACGTATTGAGGCTGTGTGGTCAGCCCGTGCGGTTCGTCTGTGGCATTTATGATTCCAACGCCGTATGTGTTCTCCCAGGAGTGGAACTCTTTGAGGTCGGAAAAGTTTTCTTCGGGTGTCTGAGAAAAAGGAGAAAGTTCTGTACAAACTGTATAGTTAATTGTTGGGTAGATTGTTTCCCGGGGTGTTTATTTGCTGTAACCTACTTTAATACAAGTTTGAATAAAATGCGTTTAAAAAAAATAAGGTCTGATCTAAGTGGGAACTTTTTCATCATTATCTCACTGAGGTTTTGGAAAGAGATTTATTTAAATAAGCTAATCTCACATTATGGCACAATGCCTGCTCAGTGGAGCACAGGTGTGTATAATATCTGAAAAGCAATGTCTCTGGTCCTTCTGAACTTGGACCATGTTGCTCACCCCTCAGTTCTTACCCAATATAATCAATTTGATCAAAGTTTGGATACATAAGACATAGGAGCAGAATTAGGCCATTCGGCCCATCTAGTCTGCTCCACCATTCAATCATGGCTGATATTTTCTCATCCCCATTCTCCTGCCTTCACCCCATAACCCCTCATCCCCTTATTAATCAAGATCAATTAACTTACAGATGCCAATTTGTACTCCACCAAAGGCAGCCATGCCTTCAGCTTTCTGGAATTCTTTTGATAAACCTCTCTGCCTCCGTAGCTCCCTTTAATAGGCTCCTTAAAAGCTATCCTTTAGGGGTGGCACGTGGTGCAGTGGTTAGCACTGTGACTGCGGCACTGAGGACCCAGGTTTGAATCCCGGCCCAGGATCACTGTCCGTGTGAAGTTTGCACTTTCTCACCATGTCTGCATGGATTTGACCCCCACAACCCAAAGATGTGCAGGTTAGGTGGATTGGCCATGCTAAATTGCCCCTTAATTGGAGAAAAAATAATTGGGTACTCTAAATTTATTTTTTTAAAAGCTGTCCTTTTATTAAGCTTTTGGTCATTTCCTTAATATGGCCTTAGATTTCGTTTGATAATGGCAAAAATTGTATTAAATGTCTTGGGATTTTTCACTGCATTAAAGAAACACAAATCAGCAACTTTTGTGGAGTTTGTCAGGATATTCCTCAGGATGTAATGTTGACAGAACTCTTCTTTGAGCCTTGCTGAGAATGGATGGATTTACTAGTTTTATCCCACGAACCCTGTCCCTTTCTTACATGCTGCGTGGTTTAGAGTGGCCATAACATCAGTATCCATTAGCGAATGAAGGATTAAGTAACTCTCTGGTGTAGGTACCAGAAATGGGATTACTTGTACCCTGCAGTTTCCCAAACTGGCAGAGATGGTTTTATGGAGGAATGTTATTACTTAAACAGATCAAAGCAGTTGGAGGTTTTATTGGGGAAGACACGGCTGCATTTCCAGTGATATTCTAGAGGACAGAAGATTTAACTTTCAAACTGCAGGCAGACGTTTTTGCCAAAAATGTTGTTGCTCTTTCACCTGAAATGTAAAGCTCAATAGTCTCAATTGCAACTTGGTTTAATTTCTGATGGATAAGATACCTCTTCTACAAGGGTTCTATAGAATTAAACCTCACTTCTGCTAACTGAATTATCATCTGCTCAGTCACTCTTTTCTCCAATTCTTTCTTCATTTTATAATTTTGACATCCTTACTAACTTTCCTGCCCATTACTTTTTATGGCTGACGTTAGTGCTTTTATTCCAGCCCTTTCGGCTAATTTGCACAACACCATCAGGAACTGATAACATAAGATCAATTGGGTTCATCTGTGGCTCATATAGGCCCGTCAAAAAAGAGGAACAGATAGCCTAAGAAACGTATTCTCATCTGAACAATTCCAAGTTTCAACAGTTTAATTCTCGGTTCTTTTTCTGTCAGAAGTTTTTAAAACGTAAATATTTAATTGCTTCCAAGAGGAAAAGCAAAAGTAAAACCCAACTTTTCCATCAACACAATTCTGCTTCATCACAATTACATTTAAAAAGAACTTCCTCTGTTCTCCATTATGCATGAATAACACATCAGCCCTGTGTGAATTCTTCATCACCGGCATTAACCTTTCCTTAATGGAGCCCCTAAGTATACTCACTAGCAGGATACAACTAGAAAAACAAACCAACCCACTGCAATATTCCTTTCAAAATAAATGATATTTTACATTTTCTAACAAACGGAACAGTTATTCAATCCATTCTGAAATAGCTCAGCATTACCAATCTCACCACATGCATTAAAATTCCATCTAGTTCCACATCACCAATAGCAGTTTAAATCGACTAATGGATCATTGGGTCCCCAGGCCCTTACAACATAATGGAACTTCCATTCAGATTGGTGGTTTGTAAAGTCCCCAATGGACAATAGTCATCTAGATTACAAAAGTAATCTAGATTGCTGGAACTACAGATGCACAAGGCAGGCTATATATTCCTAGGAAGTTTTTTTTGTGCTGTGTTTAGTTACTGTTGTAAACTCTTTGTCTGTTCTGTGTTTCCCTCTTAACCACTGTCCTGCTGACTGCCTTTGATCTACAGTCTTCTTGCTAGCGGCTACAAGACTGAGATTTTTGCTTAAACTACAGACTTTAGTCAAACCTGAAAACTCCATGGTTTAATGGACTTGCCCAGGACTTCCCTTTTAGGTTCTGTGGCAGAGCTCATGATGTCAGTTTAATAGACTTGACATGCTGCCAATTGGTGAAGGTGAAATTCTGAACTATCTCCTGTTGTTGCTTGTGATTGGTGGAGCCATTCAGAATCTTCCGGAAGAAAGGCAGGTAATGTGAAGTGCTCCATTTTGTCCTGAATTCAGAGACGACACAGGCCTGAAAGCGGCTGGAAGACACTCTCTCTCTGCATTCTCTCTGCCAGGTGATTTTACAAGTTCCTAGTCAGATATGTGAAGGCACTCTTCTTTAAAAGACAGACAGCCGTCAGAACTGTAAAGAGAAACTTCTGGAGTGGAAAATTCCAAGCAGCTTCCCAGCCAGGTCTGTGAGTCTTTAATCCTCTGTCTGAATGGCTGGGAAGAACCCAACCTGGGAACATTCATTATAATACAGCCAGAATGTCTGTACAGAGATCAGGCAAATGGAAGACACTGTAAAATTCTTAGGTTTAAACTTCCAGTAATATCTCAGGGAGATGGAGGCTCCATCCAGTGGTCGGAGGTCAGAATTTTGCACTTACCTGAATCTCCTGTGTGAGTCCCATCCAGTGGTCGGAGGTCAGAATTGCACTGACCTGAATCTCCTGTGTGAGCTCCATTTCGTGATGTGAGGTCAGAATTGCACCGCACCAATCTGAATCTCTTATATAAACAATTCCCCAGAGGGTCAAATTCGGTGAAGACTGGTGCCTCCAGAGACCACAGCTGCAACAGAGAAGATTCATCTCAAACCTTTTCCTTCCATTCTCATTATACTAACCCGTTTCCTATCTCCTCACCATTTGTCCGTTTTGTGTGTGTCTGGGTGGAGGGTGGGATGGGGTTTGGGGATTAGGTGGACTGGTGGACCATAGTGCCAATAATTTCCTTTATGTGTTCAACTTTGCTCTTTTTATAAATAAACAGTTTGTTAATGTTTTTCTTATAAATATGGGGCGCGATTCTCCACTCCCACGCCGGTTGGGAGAATCGCCTGGGCCGCCGAAATTTCCCGGGCCGCCGGTCCGACGCCCTCCCGCGATTCTCCCAAGCGGCGGGAACGGGCCAGTCGAGTTTCGCGGGCCGCAGGCCGGAGAATCGCCAGTGATACCCAAAATGGCGATTCTCCGGCACCCCCGCAATTCCGAGGCCCGGATGGGCCGAGCGGCCAGGCCAAAACGGCGGGTTCCCCCCAGCGCCGTCCACACCTGGTCGCTACAGTCGTGGGCAGTGCGTGAACGCTGGGGGGGGCGGCCTGTGGGGGGGCGAGGGGGGATGCTGCACCGGGGGGTACCTTAAATGTGGAGTGGGCCGCGATCGGTACCCACCGATCGTCGGGCCGTCCTCTCTGAAGGAGGACCTCCTTCCTTCCGTCGCCCCGCAAGATCCGTCCCCCATCTTCTTGCGGGGCGGATGTGGACAGGACGGCAACCACGCATGCGCGGATGACGTCCGTTATGCGGTGCCGGCCACGTCATCTAATCGGCGCCGCTTTTACCCGGGCGACAAGGCCTCGCGTGGGTAGATGACGCGGCCCTGATACTGGCCCATTGTCAGGGCCTGAATCGGTCGCGACCGGGGCCGTTCCGTGCCGTCGTGAACCTCGACGGCGTTCACGACGGCGCGGCCACTTCTGCGTGGGGGTGGAGAATCGCGCCCATGGTGTCTGTAGCTCACTGGAGCGGTCAGTGGGGTTGGAACTGACCATACACTCGTCCAGGGTGTCATAATAGGTGCTGGCACAGAACAGAATTAAACTGAATCAAACTTTGTGTTGAGTTTAAATAGACCCCATTTTCACTGTAGCTAGAGCCTTCTGCAGCGTGGGAGTTACAATTTTTTAGAGTAGTTGCATGCCCGTGATAGGTTCTGTAGAACTACCAAGCTGTAAGTTATTTAAATCGCCAACCCTTTAAAAATTAAAAACAGCCTGCCTGTGTCAATGACAAGTTTAAAAACTCAAACTGTGAAGTTATTTAAATCTTCAACCTTTAAAAAAAAAAATAGGCTGCCTCTGTCAGTGAGAGTTAAAAGAATGTTTGTTCTAGCAGTTACAATAGTTGCTCATTGACATTACCCTGAGGGCTATAACTGTATCATTATTAATGCTTGGCTTATTTCCACAACCAATCATTTAGATATTCTCAATTCAACCATTTGATAGATAGTTTAAAGCGTTATTAAAGGATTAATTGTCTTTAATGTGGGGTTATGAATAGAAGTGTTTGTTTTTACATAGGATTAAGTACTTGAAGTAAATATTTGTTGGCGTCCGGCTGTGGTTTTTGCTATGGCTAGCCTTTCATGATGCAAGTGTTTTTTTTATATACAGTGAAGGCTGTAATAGAAATTTATAATTTTATTTCATTTAATCTCAATTTGGCTCCTGAGGTACCCATGGTAGATACTGGGTGAGCTGGAATAGAGGATTTAAGGACAAAATGTAATGGGTAGGGAGGCATGGGTTTGCATGAACTGGCATAGGGATTATAAGGGGGAGAGTGGGGGTGATGGGTTGACATGAATAGGGCATGGGGAGTGGGTGGGGTGGGATATGTGAAGGATGAGGGCCTAAATTATAAGCAAACAACTGGCATAAATTTCCAGAGAATCGAGACAGGCATTTCAGGCAGCAACCTCAGCACTCGGCAACTGCTACAACTACCCCTGACCTGCATTTGGGAGGCGAGCCTGACTCCATCCTGCATCCGTGCCCTCAAAATGACGTTCCTGCCATTTGGGAGAATTTCTCCCGAGGTGGGTGTGGAAATTTCACGACTCCGGCTAGCTGACTCACGAGTGAAAATCCAGTCCCAATCTGTTATGGGTCAAGCCAAACCAATTTGGTGTAATTACTGACTGTGCCATCCACAGAGGAAACAGTCTCCATTCTTTGACATTCACTTTTAACAACAAAAGCTTTATATGTAAGACTGACATTTTACTGTTCGTAGCTTTTGCTTTAATTGGACGCTCTTTCTCTGTGCGATGTAGGAATATTCAAAGGCATGTAACCCGCAGTGAGAGTCTGTATTTTCCTGTTTGGTGTAGTGTCTGTGCTGAGCACTTTCTTTATTTCACTGACACTTATATACAAGAGCTATCTGTCTGTCTGTCTCGTGGGAAAAATGTGTCTGATTTCTGATAGCCTGGGGTGGCTTGACTCCATCGGTCTCCTGATCCGATAGGATTGGAACCTGTGATAAGTCACAGCATGCCCTGTTACCCATGGCAGCCAGTTTAAACAGTTTTCTGAAAGGATTTACTGTATTCTGCATATAGTTCTCCTGAGTCTCTCCCAATTGTGCTAGCCAGTGATTAATACCATCAATGCCATTCCCTTGTTTTCTTTCCTGAGGTGTAAGTCTAAGTGACCCTTGAGATGAAATGGGTAGACAATAGGGGCAAGTTGAATTGATGATGGTGTAAGGCCATGAATATAGTAGCTATGAGATAGAATCCATAGAATTCCCACAGTGCAGAAGGAGGCCATTCAGCTCATTGAGTCTGCACTGACCTTCTGGAAGAGCCACCCTGCCTAGGCCCACTCCCCCGCCCTATCCCCGTAACCTCACCTAACCTACACATCTTTGGACACTAAGGGCAATTTAGCATGGTCATCCACCTAACCTGCACATCTTTGGACTTTAGGAGGAAACCAGAGCATCCAGAGGGAACCCACCCAGACATGGAGAGAATGTACAAACTCCACACAGAGATATATATATCGAATTACCACAAAAACTAAAATAATTGACAATTTAAACAGCTCTCTATGCAGAAATGCAATGCTGTGATTATCTAATCAACTAAAATAATCCATTGGAGTTGCAGCCATTAGATTTATACATGTTTTAATAAAGGTGAGGAGGGTCAGACAAGTAAACTAAAGAAGACATTTATTGATAAGAACAACTGTTTATATGGGACCCAGTTAAACCTCACCGGGTCCTCTCTCTGTATCGGTCAGTTCCTATCTGGCCAACCTTTTATATACAACATGGTTATCAGCCTCGTATTCCTCGAGCCACACGGGGAAAAGAATTGGTCCTGCCCAGGGTGTCTTGTGCAGGTTAACACACATGAATTCCTTGATGAATCTTGATGAAATGAACACAATGATTATTAATGGCATGATTCAGACAATCCTGGTTGAATGTGCCCACTGAATATATCAAAAACAGTGTCAGCACTCTTTTCTCACAAAGTTAGAGTGTGTGGGTTGCAACAACTTTAGACTTGAGCACAGGAAGTACCACCTTTTGGAAAGAACTCTTCTGCCTGCCCAGCTGGATATAAAAAAATATCCTGTAACAGCATTTCAAAAGAAGAGGAGTGAATGACAACATTCCTCCCTTAAGCAACACCAACAAAAGTAATTTTCTGGTCACTCATTTGCCCTTTGTGGGACCTTGCTGTTTAGCAAGTGTTTGACCACTCAACAGTGACTGTCTGCCCTTCAAAAGTAATCCACTGTTGGAAAATGCTTTGGGATGTCCTGAGGACATGAATGACACTATATTATCACTAATCCTTTCTTCCTCCTTCACTCAATAATAATTATACCCATTGAATACTTCAATTTGTCCTGGACCACATCACAACTTATTAACAGCAGGGTGGCAAATTTTACCAAGATGTCCAACTGAACACTCACTGTGATGACTTCGGTGAAATTTAAAATCAGATGGGGTGTGAAGGAAAATGGGCATTCGACCTGAAAACTCTCCATTGCCACGAGGCGGATATATTTAAAATCAGGTCCTCGTCTTCCAGGTGCTGACAGCTGTGGGAAGAATTGTTACTAAGTAATTGTCTAGTTAAGAAAACTTGCATTTGTTGCAGTAACTGGTGTAAAAGTATATTCTATCAACCTTTGAGATAGGTTTGCCTGTCCATTGGACAGTATAAAAGAATGAACAACTTTAGCTGATTCCTTGAACAGTTTGCCTTTTCTGATGTTGCTAGGCATTAGTTTCTGACACGGCTTTCAGACTTGTGTGGGATATAAATTTAAAGAAAACAAGGATTTAAAGAAAACCTGCCTGGATCCTATTGGCTGGGGACAATTGGTTAGCCCATGAAATATTTTAAGTTTATTGACAACTCAAGGATACAAAGGAATCAAGAACATGCTAAAAACAGTGACGAAAATCAGTAACATGCAAAAAGCATTTGCAAGGCACCAAAAATACAATATCACCAGCTCTCAAGCCAGCGCACAGCCACCACTACCACCAGCTACACCACCCCACCCCCCACCCCGCCCTGGCCCCAATGATAACCCCACATCAACAGAAAGGCACCCAAACAAGCAGCATAGACTACCAGGAAAGGACACACCGGTACAGGGCACGGTGTGTGTGAGAGAGAGAGAAAACACTTCACTAGATGCAAAGCCAGCATACGGTACCCTCTGCGCCCCCCCCCCCCCCCCCTCCCCCAACAGTAGCCTCACATCGGTGGAAATGAGTAATGCAGACCATCGGGGCACTGTTGCTCTTTTTAACCTTAGTCGATTTGCTCTGATTACGTCACCTTTGCTCATGAGTCGCCAGGTATCTTTATGATACCGCCACGTGGTTCAAGTTCAGGTTATGATTAATAATACAGCACACCACTTAGTAAGGATTAAAACAATGGTCATTTATTATATACAACAAGCAATATTAATACCCTAATACTACTTTCTATATAATAAACCTATCACTGCTGGCCAATACTTAACTTAGGAAGAGCCCACCAGATCAGGGAAACGAATGGCTTGTCCAATCAGATCTGGCCCGCGGGATTCAAAAGGCTGCTACAGGTCGGTGGCTAGGTGTCTCTACCGGATAGCGGTCGCTGGATTCAAACTTACTGTTGCCGGTTGCTGTTCTTGCGAAGGTCTCGAGCAGGCGAAGAGGAGAGAGAGAGAGATCTGAACTTGGCCCCTCACTTTTATAGGGCCCGGGGGCTTCCCGCCTCCCAGGGCGGCCCTTGACCCTGAGTCCCAAGTGATTGGATTTGTTCCCAATCCCTGGGATCGATGTGTCCAATGGTGAGGCGATTCCCTGATCGGGGGGGTGGTCGCTCACCTGTCTTTGTTTCAGCAACTGCAGGCGCCGACAGGTCTGGCCCGGTATTCAATTGCTAATATGTTGCAATTGTTCCCAGGGATAGCCGATTTAACTGCAGATGTCTGGATAGATGGGCTGCAAACAGTCCTGAATGTAACTGCAAATACCTGGGTTGATGGGCTGTTGATAGCCCTGAGTATCGATCTGGGCTAACTTCCCAGAGCCGAATATGCAATACGGTCTGCAGCTGCCTGCTTGTGTCTTGTTAGCTGCTTTTCCCAGCAGTCTTTCGGGTTAGCCATTTCAAACTGGGTTTTGAACAGATTAATCGGAACGCAGCCATTTTACGTGACTACAGCACACCGATACAGGGCATGGCAGAAGAGAGAGGGAGAGAACTCCCTTTACGAAAAAAAAGTCAAAATACAGAGCAACCTCGAGACACTCAACAAACAATTAAGTACAAGCAAATTCATCAGCACTCAAGCCAGTGCACATTCCGCTCCCCCATCCTCCCCTGGCTCCAGCAACAGCCCCACGTCAGTGAAGAGGCGCCCGCAAGCAGCTCAATCCACCAGAAAAAGACAGGCAGCACGCGGTCGAGGAGCAAGAGAGAGAACACCCCTCCCCATCACCAGCCCAGGGAAGGACTCCTCAATCCCCAGTGCACAGAAGCAGGATGGCGAGCACCCAGCCGCTAGGTGCAAAATAACATACACAACAAAAATACAATAATAACCATACAATCCCCCAACAATAAAACAAACAGTATACATAGTCAATTGCGCCACCTCCCTACTGCTCTCACAGTTCCAGCATCCAGTCTCCAGACACCATCTAGTCCAAAACTGCAAAAATTAGTCTGTTCTCCACTTTCAACCCGGCAGCAGGCAAACCAAAATCCGCCCCAAGTTCCATTCCCAGCAGAAAGGCAGCCAGCAACAAATACGAGTCCCAGATGTGGCAACTGCAGGCATCTCCTCTCTTTCCCCTGCAAGTAACTTCTCCTCCATCCAACTGGTTGTAGCACCGTTCACTCTTGCCATATTCCAGGCTTCAAAGTCCAGAAAAGGCAGCCAGCATACAGAATAACACACCAGGTCAGGGAGCAGGGTTACAGCCAGAAGCAGCTGGAGCTCAGAGACAGATTCCCCTCCAACACCTCAGAGTGTGAGCTACTCAGGTGGAGTGTGAGCTTCCCCAATGAGGGGGGCGGGGAAATCATTAGCAGTTACACCTGTCTCAATAGAGCTGGCCAGTGTGGTACCGGCTAGAGAAGGAAGCAGTGGTGAACTACTGCTGCTGTTTATATATTATTGTAAATAAAGTTACTTTCTGTTTGACTCGACAAACTCGTGCTGGGTTCTTCGTGGCCCTCACAAAAAAGACCAAGCTAATTGCACAATTTGAATTGAAATATCATTCAGATAATTATCTACCACACCACTCTTCCTTTTCCCTGTTAAATTTGGAAAAACAAAGGGCACGATTCTCCACTCCCGCGCCGGTTGGGAGAATCGCCTAGACCGCCAAAATTTCCCGCGACGCCGGCCCGACGCCCTCCCGCAATTCTCCCAAGCGGCGGGAACGGCACGGTCGAGTTTCGCGGGCCACAGGCCGGAGAATCGCCCGAGACACCCAAAACAGCGATTCTCCGGCACCCCTGCTAGTCTCGACGGCGTGACCCCAGTTCACGCCGTCGCCGTTCGCACCTGCTATTTAAAGCCATCTGCCAGTCGTGCTGGCTGACGCTGAGCAGGGAGGAGGTGAGCGGACTGTTGCGCAGCGCCCGGAGACCGGGTCGGCTTACCCGAGAAGGCTGCGGACAAAGGGGGGGTGCGGGAGAGTGTGCAGGTGTGGGGGGGGGGGGTGGGGGGGTGGGAGAGGGTGCAGGTGGGAGGGGGGGCGTGCATGTGGGGGGGGGGGTGGGAGAGCGTTCAGGTGGGGGGGGGTGGGAGAGCGTGCAGGTGGGAGGGGGGAGAGCGTGCAGGTGGGAGGGGAGTGGGAGAACGTGCAGGTGGGAGGCGGTGGGAGAGCGTGCAGGTGGGAGGGAGGGTGGGAGAGCATGCAGGTGGGAGGGGGGGGTGGGAGAGCGTGCAGGTGGGAGGGGGGGGCGTGCATGTGGGAGGGGGGGTGGGAGAGCGTTCAGGTGGGGGGAGGTGGGAGAGCGTGCAGGTGGGAGGGGGGGAGAGCGTGCAGGTGGGAGGGGGGTGGGAGAACGTGCAGGTGGGAGGCGGTGGGAGAGCGTGCAGGTGGGAGGGAGGGTGGGAGAGCATGCAAGTGGGAGGGGGGGTGGGAGAGCGTGCAGGTGGGAGGGGGGTGGGAGAGCGTGCAGGTGGGAAGGGGGTGGAAAACGTGCAGGTGGGAGGGGAGTGGGAGAGCGTGCAGGTGGGAGGGGGGGTGGGAGAGCGTGCAGGTGGGAGGGAGGGTGGGAGAGCGTGCAGGTGGGAGGGGGGGGTGGGAGAGCGTGCAGGTGGGAGAGCGTGCAGATGGGAGGGGGGGGATGAGGGAGCGGCGTGCAGGTGGGAGGGGGGTGAGGGAGAGTGTGGATGGTATCGTCCATCCGCGGATGCCACAGGTCAGCCGCCCTGATATGGCAGGACGGTGACGAGGACACGGCCGCAGGGTGCGTGTGGCTGATGGGCACAGGCGAGTGGCACACTGGTGAGCAGTATGGTGTGAACTGACCGTTGGGCGCAGACAGTGACCAGGTGTTAGGCTGGCTGCGTATCTGCAGCGCGACCAGGCCACCGGGGCACACAGGGATCCAATGCAGCCCAGCTGGCGAGGTGTGGAAGAACCTCCGTGTAACATGTCGTTTCTCTGCCCCCCACCACCCTCCTGCGGGTCACCATGTATGCCAACCAGACAGCGATGTTCACTGCCGTGGTTGGAGCAGCAGTTCTGGAGTTTGCCATCTGGCAGCGTAGAGTCGGACGGCCCACAGTGGCTGCAGATGCAGCGGTCGCCGGTGCAGCAGAGGGGATGGCCGCGGAGTGGCCCGTCGTCGCCGTGCAGGCCGCAGGCGCTCAGGAGCCGAATGTACAGGGGGATGCCGAGGGGAACATTGACTGCCAGACGGCGAGGAATGCAGAGGAAGTGCTTGGGGGGAGCAGGAGGAGGAGGAGGAGCAGGTGGAGCAGGAGGATCCACTGATGGTGGTGCCAGGGCACCACAGGCGTCCAGCAAGGCCGAGGGTGTACCGTGACAGAATGTCGTTCAAGGCCCTAATGGACATCACATGCAGGAGGAGACTACGGTTCAGCCGGGAGACGGTCGCACAGAGATGCCACCTCGTGGCGCACCTCGCACCACGTGGAATGGGAGGAGGACACGCGATACCAGTCTCCGTCAAGGTGACGGTGACACTAAACCTCTATGTGACCAGTTCCTTCCAGGCGTCGAGCGGGGACCTATCCGGGATATCACAGGCATCGGTCCACAGGTGCATCAGGGCCGTCACCGATGCCTTGTACGCCATCGCAGACAGGTACATTCAATTCCCCGAGGACCGAGCACAGCAGGAAGCACGGGCACGTGGATTCGCCAAGGTGGCCGGGATACCGATGGTCCGGGGTGTCATCGATGGTGTGCACGTCCCCATGCGCACGCCTGTAGACAGCAGGGAAGTGTTCATGAACAGGAAGGGCGCGTACTCCATGAACATTCAGGTGGTGTGCGACCCCCACATGAAGATCATGCACGTGTGTGCAAAGTACCCCGGCAGTGTGCATGACGCCTACATTCTGGCACAGTCGTTCATCCCCGCAATGTTCGATGGGATGCCCCCCCCCCCCCCCCCCCCCCCCCCCCCGGCTGAGGGGCTGGTTGCTGGGCGACAAGGGCTATCCATTGACTGCTGATGCCAATACGGAGGCCTCACACCAACGCGGAGAGCCTATATAACGAGGCCCATGCAGCAACCAGGGGTGTGGTGGAGCGGTGCTTCGGGCTGCTGAAGATGCGCTTCAGATGCCTCGACCGATCAGGAGGGGCCCTGCAGTACCAACCCGACAGGGTCGGTCGCATGGTTGTGGTCTGCTGTGCGCTGCACAACATTGCCATGCAGAGGGGAGATGACCTGGTGGAGGAGTCGGTGGGAGGACCCGACGGCACCGGAGCCAACGCAAACGAGGAGGATGGGGAAGAGGAGGATGCGGAGGATGAGGATGATGGGGCGCAACAGGGTGGGGGGAGGGGCGCAGGACGCAGACACTACCCGGCTGCTCGTTACGCCCAGGAGGCTGCGCGACGGCACCACCGGGGACAGCGGGCACGCGACGCGTTGGTGGCCGCACCGTTCACGCACTGTGGGGGTGGGATTCGCTGAACACTGCCACTTGCACCGTCACTCCTGTACACGGGCACCACACAGCGCCCACCACCTGCCCCCCGCCCCCGCACCCCCGCACCGTGTTCACGGCAACAATTCCACATCACCTTACCACTGCGGCACTACGGGATTGCACAACATTGATGATTGTGTAAGTGGGTGTGATCAGTGCCATGTTGAATGATGACAGCCCGCTCTGCGATGAGCCGTGAGCTCAGATTCGCCAGCCGAGGTCTGACTCATGGCTGTAGCTGAACCATGCACTCCGGTGGTCACAGCCTTCGTGACGGATATTTCACCACATGCCCGTGGTGTGGCTGGCGTCGGTGTACCGAGGACAACGGTGTCCAATTATGGGAGGCGGGGGGGAAAGGGTCACCACATCCGGAACAGACCTTGAACGGCTCGTATACCACAACGCCAATCGGGCACCCTCACGAGCCCCCTGGCAACGGACATAGCACACTGTCTTACAAGTCAAATTTAACAGTGCGTTATTCGTGTGGTAAACATAGGTGCCCTACCCACTACAACTAGACTGTGCCCTGCACCCGTGCCAACTTCTTACGTGCCTAACGACTTTGCCTTACGGGCCCTACCACTACGTCTAGGTGTGTTCCCAGATGGTACAGCAGGAGTAGAGGTGGACTGCTGTGAATCACGCCCTTCGACATGGCTCCCCGTCGGCACACGTTTCCTGGGGCGGCCCGGCTTCGATGGGCCAGGCTGCTTTGCGGGTGTGCTGGATGGCGTGGTGCCACCCTGACCTGCCCGCTCCCCACCAGATGCGCCAGGGACGGAACGGGGGGAGGCCAAGTGTACCGGGATGTCCCTTGATGGAGCTACCGGGACGGGCCCCAGAACCTCCTCCTCCCTCGGGGAGCCCGGTGGCCCCCGGGCCTCACTATGGGACGGAGATGCGCTCGGGAGACATGCCCCGTCGCACCCCCGTCACCTGGCGCTGCCAGTCCTGGAGGCCTGCAGCGGTATCGACCACGGTCCAAATGTTCGCCGAGACGGGGCCCAGGGAGTGCCACATTCCTGCCAAGGTCTGCGATCTCGACCTGTGAGTGCACGACGCCATCCATCACGCGCGCCAGGCGGTCAATACTCTTCGCAACCGATTGCTGGGACAGTGCCATTGCTTGCTGGGACCGGGCCATGGCATGGTGAGACTCAGCCAGGCCCCGGAGTGCGGCGGCAATGTCGTGTTGGCTCTGTGAGATGGCTGCCTGTGAGAGGGCAGCCCTCTCCTGGGCCATGGATGATGTGTGCACGTGAAGCCCAACGCCCTGCAGAACCTGACCCATGGCCGAAACCCCTTCACCCATTGCCTCGACTGCGGACGCCACCTGTGCGGTGTCGGCCTGGGTGGATGCGATGAGCGGCACCACTCCCTGCTCCTGGACGCGGATAGACTCCTCCAGCTGCGTGTGCAGGTCCTGGAAGATGGCCCTCATCCCGTTACTCAGTCCCTGGGTGTCCACACGCATCGGTTGTCCGGGTGGGTCAATTACATCCAGGAACCTGGGAACCGTCTGGGTGGCAGCTGGTTGCTGGGCCTGGGCTGCCCTCCGATCGTCCAGCCCCTCGGCTGCTCCAAACTCCACCTGCTGTACCGGCTCGGCTGTGGGGTGCGCACCAGACAGTGACCCGGGAGCCTCCTCACTTATATGCCCAACCGAGGTGAGTGTCTCTGCGATGGTGAACGGTGTGGGAGACAGCAGTGCCGCAAGCTCGAGGTCATCATCCGTCCAGAAGTCCTGGTCCCCCTCCTGGTCCCCCTCATTCGGGGCGTCACGCGGTGACGATGCGGCCTTCGCGGCACGCCCCCCCCTATGTTCTCGCAGCCCCGATCCTAGCCCATTTTCGGGACCTGAATCGGTCGGGATCGGGGCCGTTTCGCGCCGTCGTGAACCTCGACGGCGTTCACGACGGCGCAGCCACTTCTGCGTTGGAGTGGAGAATCCCGCCCAAAGTGTGGTAGCGTGGTCCCTTTAAGGGGCGATCCCTTAGGGCCTATCATGTCTGAGCGAATGAACCCCGGCCAATGGGAAAAAAGTGTGGGGTCCTGGGAGCAGGGGGCCCGGGCAGTGTAGACCCGGGAATCGTAGAGTCGTAGATGTTTGAGAGACATCTGTGCCTGTATATAGTTAACCTATTCGCTGTTCTCAATAAACCCCTTTTGTCATACAAGAAGCCTCCTCAGTGTTTCCTCGAGCCATTACACAAAGGTTTTGTCAGCTTAAATGTGGTAAAAGCTGTGTTAGATAACGTTCCTGTGGTCAACATGGCTGAGCCCCAGCTGGGTGTGTGCTCTCCAAAATAAAGTAATTGAATATATGAATGGAAAAAGAGATTCTCATCAGCCTGCTGTGAGAGAATGTGATTTTATGAACTTTCACCTTCCTGTTGAAAAAGGCTCCCTTCATTGGCGGGTTTCCTGTTGGCCCATTCTTGTTCACAAGTTGAACAGTGAGGTTTTCCATAATAGCTAGATATACACTTCACAATGGAACAAGCACCTTGCTTATTGCTTCCTAAAGCAAACTGTGCAGGATCTAAAGAGAATAGGCTTTCTGACCACACCTCAAACATTGTGATGAAATTGTGCCCACCCTCATTTTACTATTTATGGGGTATTTAGTAATCAATCCAAGAGCACACAATACTGGCACAAGTTCAAAGCTACTCGAAGAGGCTCAAATGAAAATTGGCACTGGAACTGGGAGAGTGAGAATGTTATTGATTCTGGGATTGGGAGAGTGAGAATGTTATTGATTCTGGGATTTGGAGAGTGAGAATGTTATTGGTTCTGGGATTGGGAGAGTGAGAATGTTATTGATTCTGGGAGTGGGAGAGTGCAAGTGTTATTGGTTCTGGGATTGGGAGAGTGAGAATGTTGTTGATTCTGGAGTGGGAGAGTGCAAGTGTTATTGATTCTGGGACTGGGAGAGTGAGAGTGTTATTGATTCTGGGACTGGGAGAGTGAGAGTGTTATAGACTTTGGGACTGGAGCTGTGAAAGTAGTACAGGCACTGGGACAATGAGCCTGCAAAATCCAGTTCCAGAGCACTGCTGGTGTCAGCAGTTGAGGAGCCTGGAGCTGTTAAAATGAGAGCCAAAGTGTGATGGTGTGCCCTTTAAGGGGGTGAGGTCCCAGAGGGTCAGGTGACCAGATAGGCCAATGGGGCCCGGGAGCATGAACCCGCGGGCTGAGCACGGGAGTCCCAGTTAGTTGGGAGTCTTGGAACACTTTGTATATAGTTCTTCACTTTAACCAATAGTTATTTGTTAATCCACTTGGTGGTCACCTGTCTGTGAGGATATTACATTGGCGACAAGGATAAATTGGAACACCTTCCGACTATTACAGAATTCAGGAGTGCAGACCTAGTGTAAAAACTCGTCCCTCAAAGCAAACTCTTTCAGCAGTCAGCGCGTGTCAAAATGACCCTTTTTGGCAAACTAGAACCGTTCAACTCTAACACTGAGCAATGGCCGCTATATGTCAAATGCCTCCACTATTGTTTTAAGGCCAATGAAATCGGGGAGGGAAAGAAAAGAAGCAGGTAATCCTATTAACAGCCTGTGGGGCTCCCACTTATAATCTGACTTGGAGTCTGACTTTGCCAGATGCCCCTGACTCTAAAACCTTCGAGAGGAATGTGTAGAATTAGTCAAGGGACACTATCATCTGAAACCCTTGATAATAATGCAACAATACAAATTCAATTCAACAACAAGGGCCGGAGTAAAAAGAACTGCGGCGTTCATGGCGTGCCTAAAACAAACTGCTGAACAATGTGATTTTGGGTCTGCACACAGCAACATGTTGAGACACATGCTGGTCTGTGGTGTTAATGTCATGGTTATATAAAATTAATTATGAGCAGGGGCAGAGATTACCTGAAGAAGGCATTAGGGGTAACCCAGACTACAGAAAATGCCGAAAAGAGGGCGATGGATTTGCAGAGTGTGAGGTCCACCAGGTTTGGTAGGAAACCGCTGGCAGTCCGGGAGCCAGAGATGAAGGTGCAGAAACTAATGACTGAGAGGCTTGGAGGAAACGAGAGTGCAGAGATATTGGGAATTTGATCTGCAGAGCAGGAAATATGAAGTATGCAACTGGTGTTGGGGGAGAACATCCCAGGAGAAATGTAAATTCAGGGACGCTATATGATATGCCTACAACAGAGGGAGGGGACATGAGGAGGAAATGCAAGACTAGGCAGGGGCCCACAGGGGGCCAAAAAGACAACTCGGACTCCAGTGTACAGTGTTGAGAATAATCCCGTAAACAGATCTGAAGTATACAGTTTAAACAACATAACAATGGACAATTATTTGATGGTAAATGGTCAGCCACTTAAAATGGAGGTGGACATGAGGGCCTCTCATACAGTTGTAGGTGAACAAGTGTATCATTATATACAAGGTGGCATCCAGCCCCCTGACGTTAAGAAACACAATAGCCAGACTAAGCCACGTACACCTGGGGGAAGCTTTAAGAATCCTACGAACGGGACGTCCGGTGGCGGCCATGGAGTGAGTGGTGGCACAATTGGTGGCTCTTCTGCCTCAAGGTGGATTTATTTGGTCCCTTCCCTCACCCGAATGATGTGGTATTTGGGAGCAAAAGGTGTATGAGTGCCCGGGAAAGTAAAACCCCTCTGGTGAGGCTGGTGTATGGATCAGCAGACGAGAAGTGCCACGAGAGAGAGCAGCTGGAGCAGAAAAGATTACCCAATTCTCTTTTCTAATTAAGGGCAATTTAGCATGGCCAATCCACCTATCCTGCACATCTTTGGTTGTGGGGCTGAGATCCACGCAGACTACGGGAGAATGTGCAAAACTCCACACAGCCAGTGACCCAGAGCCGGGATCAAACCCGGTCCTCAGCGCCGTGAGGCAGAAGTGCTAACCACTACTCCACTGTGCCAGCGGAGCAGAAATGTTTTGTGGTCAACCATATGTGAAGATGCGGAGGGCAAGGGGACAGTGCTGCCCGCTCAGTGGTCAGTGGAGCAGCTGGTGGAGTTTTTGAATAACAAATTCCAGCAGCAGAGGAAAGAGGTTTTGGAAGATTTGACCAAGGTGGTGGAGCCGTTCAGGGCAATAATTAAGCGAGTGAGCAGAGGCAGGATGCTCAGGGCCTGGCGATCCAGAAGGCGGAAGAGTTGGTGGGGGAGCATGAGGGGCAGCTGGCTTCACTTGAGACGGAGCTGGGGTTGGCGCTGAATAGCCAGAAGAAGCTAAGAGGGAAATTGGAGCACCTTGAGAACCCCTCCAGGAGGCAGAATTTGATGATTGTCAGGATGCCTGAGGCATTGAGAGAGCAGAGGCTGCCAAGTATGTGGCGAGCATGCTGGAGAGGTTGATGGGGGAGGGTGCCTTCGGGGTGGATTGGGCGCACAGGGCGCTGAGGAGGGGGGAAAGGACGATGGCTATGCTGCGGCTGCATTGAAGTGGGCGAGGCAGACCAAGAAATACCCCTGGGAAGGGAGCAAGTTACAGATTTACTATGACCTGGGTGCGGAGTTGGCAAAGCAGAGGGCCAGGTACAACCGGATAAAGGCGGCCCTGCTTAAGAAGGGGGTGATGTTTCGGGTATTGAACCCCGCCCGATTGTGGGTGACACATGGACTAGGCGAAGTGTCATACAATCATAGAATCTGCAGTATAGAAGGAGGCCATTCGGCCCATCAAGTCTGCACTAGTTCTTGGGAAAGAACACCCCACTTAAGCCCACACCCTCCACCCTATCCCCGTAGCTCAGTAACCCCACCTAACTTAAGGGCAATTTAGCATGGCCAATCCACCTAACCTGCACATCTTTGGACTGTGGGAGTAAACCGGAGCACCCAGAGGAAACCCACGCAGACACGGGGAGAACGTGCAGACTCCGCACAGACAGTGACCCAAGCCAGAATCGAACCTGGGACCCTGGGGCTGTGAAACAACTGTGCTAACCACTGTACTACTGTGTGAGGACATTGAACTATGGAGAGGAGCTTTGTTTTTATTGTAAGGCATTTGGGGTGGGTTTCGACAGGGGAGCGGTGATGGTGAGTGTGTCTTTTGTTTCTCTTTGTTGGTGATTGGGAGGACTGGGGGAGAGGGGTGGACTGGAGAGGTGAGGGGAAGTCAGAGGCTTTGGGGTGGGGGGCCACCATGCCAGCTGGGTGGGCTAGTTAACAGGAGTGAAGTGGGGGGTTGCCAGGAGGAAGGTGTGGGGGGGGGAATGGGGCGGTTTCTTTTTGTGGGGGTGAGGAGAGGGGGTGCGGTGGGGGGGGGGTGGTGTTGCTGACAAGGGTGTGGTTGGTGTGGCGCAGTTGTGAAGGCGACGTACACCCGAGGGCGGGCCTGGAGGGTGTGTGATGCGGGCTCGGGGGGCCGGCTTAAAAAATGGATATGGCTGATTGACAGGGGAAGGGAGTCCCCTGCCCAGGCTGGTCACATGGAATGTGAGAGGGCTGAATGGGCCAGTTAAATGGCCGTGTGTTTTCACGCATCTGAGGAGCCTGAAGGCGGATGTGTTTTTGCAAGACTTGCACCTGAAGCTGAGGGAACCAGACGAGGCTGAGGAAGGGATGGGTGGGGCAGGTGTTCCACTCAGGACTGGATGTGAAGACGAGACGGGTGGCGGTGTTGGTTAATAAAGGGTGGCTTTCGAGGTGGGAGAGTTGTGGCCGATCCGGGGGGGTTAGGTATTTGATGATCGATGGGAAGCTGGAGGGATAACCGGTAGTTCTGGTAAATGTTTATGCCCAAATTGGACAACTTGAACTTTATGAGGCGGGTGCCAGGAAGATCCCGGATCTGGACACGCATTGGCTGATTATAGGGGGGTGACTTCAATATGGTCCTGGACCCGGGTCTGGACCGGTCGAATCCTAAGTCGCCGAGGGTGTCAGCAGTGGCAAGAGAGAGTTGAGGGGATTCATGAAGTGCATGGGAGGGGAGGGGTGGCACGGTCACGTGGAGGTTTGGGAGGTTGAGAGCAAAGGATGTATTCATACTTTTACCATGTGTACCAGGTGTATTCCCGGATGGATTTTTTTTGTAATTGGACAAGGCGCTGCTGATGGGGGTGGCTTGACTCGGAGTATTTCGGTGATTGTGGTTCTGACCAACGCGCGTATTGGGTAGATTTGTGGTTGGTTCAGGGGGAGGGCTCAACAGCCACAGTGGAGATTAGATGTGGGGCTGATGGTGATGAATCATAGAATCATAGAATTTACAGTACAGAAGGAGGCCAAAGGAGGCCATTCAGCCCATCGAGTCCTGCACCAACCCTTGAAAGAAGCACCCTACTTAAGCCCATGCCTCCACCTTATCCCTGTACCCAGTAACCCCATCTAACCTTTTTGGACACTAGGGGCAATTTATCATGGCCAATCCACCTAACCTGCACATCTTTGGACTGTGGGAGGAAAC